>NW_022196910.1:43060293-43064642 GCF_008632895.1 Mastomys coucha
TATATATATATATATGTATATATTTGGAAATAGACATGCCAATTTCTATGTCCACCAGCAGTGAATGAAAATTCCCATTACTTTAAATCTTTGGAAATTGTATTTTCAGGGATTTTATTGTTTTCAGTCTATGAAGTATTTGTAGCAGTTGGTATCACATTCTAGTCTCAGTTTACTGTTTTCTAGAAAGTGAAGATCTGATAATGTGTCCGTGTTTCCTGGTCATTTAGAACTTCTATTTTGTTTTATACTTCCTCAGTATTTTCCCTGACTCTACAGTTTTTTTCTTTCTTATTGATTTCTAGGTGTTCTTTAATCAGTATACAAATTCCAACCCACCTAAGCATATTATCTGCCATTCTGTGACCTTTTTTTTTTTATATTTCCTACCCTGTGTCTTTTGAAAAATACAAGTTTTCTTTTTTTTAATTTAGCTGAAGTCTTTTAATGAGCCCAGCATGGCCTAAATACTAAAATGTCACCAAATAGTATTAAACAGAATTATGGAACAATTTAAAATGCTAACTAAGTATTTCATATCATATGTGTGAAATATTTACAAGGGGTAAGGAAGAGAATTGTTAACAGTGACAGTATGGGACATCTAGTAGTGCAGGGTGACTTGTATTCTTCCAGACAGTGTATAAACTAAGATACGAGGTTACTTTCTTATGTTTTAAATCTGATCAATTGACCTGATGATTGATTTTTTAGACCAGTTCTTGCCTTTAACGTGAGATCACCATCCTCAACTCCTAAGAACTAAGATTAGAGGCCTGTGCCACTACAGCTGGCTCAAGCTTTCTTAAATAATTGTATCATTGGCAAAATACAATATGCCCTGGGATTTCAATGTGTGTCACAAGTCTCTGTTGGTCTCAACTTCCAAAGTAACAACACTGAGCAGGGATACCTGAAGAATTAATGCTATTATTGTAAAATAGGGTACTGGTAAAGGATGTTTCTCTGTCTTGGTTGTGTGTACATTCTTTGCCCTGCTTTCTACCATGGGGCGATGTAACAGCACAAGACCCTTGCTGAATTGAAGATGTCCCATAAGAAGAGAATATCTGTCATTTACACTTCATGTGCCTCTGTATTTTCATTTGTAGCATTCAAGTGATGCAGCATTGCTCTAAACTAGGGGAAGTGGATTTTCCATAGATGTTATAATAACATATTCTATCCCACATGGTTTTTAATACTGTAATTTTGCCTCCCTCCCAAAGAGTCATAAGTTTTATCCCTTGCCCTTAACTAGCTGAGGGATTATGGAAGTGAGTCCACATAACTTACAGCATGAGGACATATACAGCCATAGGGTTTATTCATAGATTTATCTTATAGATTATAGGTGTAGGGTCTTCAGAAGATGAGCACACAATCCAAACTATTTCCACAAGAAAAAACATTTTCCTTTTGCAGAAAGGTCCAATAGCTGTGCTAAATCAAGCAAGGTGACAGAAATACCTCTGGGGATGAATTCCTAATGCAAATGCCTCCTGTGTTTCACTGTGACTCCACAGAACTTGGCCTCACATTATTCTTACACAATTGCAGTTTCTTGGGGTGGGAGTCGGGGGTGGAAATGAAAGTGGGGAAGAACCTCAAGCACATGGGCACAGGGAAAATTTCCTGAACAGAACACCAATAGCTTATGCTCTAAGATCAAGAATTGACAAATGGGGCCTCATAAAATTACAATTTCTTTTGAATGGGGTTATGTAACCCTTTAACAGACAGCACAGCAGAGTCATTTGCATTTCCCACACTCTTAATATATGCATGGAGGCTTACTTCCACAGAGAAATTTCCAGAGACATCTACAGATGAGGCCACAGCCTCATATGTGGTACTAGACATGTAAGTAATACCTCAGAGATGAGTTCAGCCCAGGAGAACCTGCTCTAACCATATGTGATGGTCTGAGGAAGAAATATTTAGCTGAATTGTTTTAACCCCAGACTATGAGGGAAAAATAAAATGTTAGGATGAGTTATAATGAGTCAATAGATGAATAAATTAAAACCTTTTAGCATCTAAGAGAAGTGGTTGGTTATAATAGATCAATGGCTTCTTGTGGTCAGACTTTCTTATCACATAACATCTGGGTGTTTAAGTCATGTATGCATAGAAACCCTGTCACATCTTGTTACTAGACTTAAAAGGTACATTGTACAGGGTCTGGAGAGATGGCTCAGCAGTTAAGACCACTGACTGTTCTTCCAGAGGTCCTGAGTTCAATTTCCAGCAACCACATGAAGGCTTATAACCATCTGTCATGGGATCTGATACCTTCTTCTGGTGTGTCTGAAGATGACTACAGTGTCCTCATATAAATAAAATAAATTTTATAAAATTAAAAAGTAAGTTACATCATACCACTTCCACATGAGGCATGGAATAGAGGCTGGAAAGATGACTCAGCGATAAAGAGCTCACATTCCCCTTCCAGAAGACCCAAGTATAATTCCCAGTACCAAAGTCAGACAGCTTACAACGGCCTGGACCTGTGGCCTCTGGCTCCCACAGGTATCCACATATAAGTGGCATATACTCATAAAGATGTCCACCCCACATACCTACTTACATACATATATACACAAGATTTAAAAAATAAATCTTTTTTTTAAAAAAGGAACTAAAAACTCATCTGAATTCATAGGGATACAACATGGATTGCACTACTCAATGGGATGTACAGCTGCTCAGACCTTACACTGGGAAAAGAAATCCAAGGTGTGTCTTAAAAGCAGTCTTCACATAGAAATGCACAAATTGATCAGGAAAAGTTGTTAAAATGGAAGCCTGGCACAATGTAATAAATGGTTATTATCAGTACTGTTCTGTAAATTCGAGACTAATAGTGTGAAGACAACCAGTTTGAGTTCAGATATGGAGATCAGTGATTTCAGGAAAGCATTCAGATACCCAACATCCAGTCGTCCTCTGCCTGGCCCTACTCTATGCTTGATTCCATTTTTAACTCTATGAATATCATTATTATGAAGTTTATATGCTTCCATCTAGAACCTCTCTTCCCTACTTATGTTTGTAAGATTGTAGCTTTGTTTTACATTGTATTCCCCCACACCCCCCAAAAAACCCTACCCCCCATATCATACTGTACTTATTTGCAATCTTTGTTCATTTGGATATTTTGTCCTCTGTGTTTTTGCTTGACAATGGTTTGGAACAGTTATCATGCTACTATATAGCAATCTACTCATTCCCTTATTTCTGCTTCCTGAAATAATAGCCATTAGACTGGATTCCAGTTTCCCATTCGAGAAGCAAATCTAGACTGTGACTTGCAGTTTTCACAGAGCCTATGAAGTGATAGTGCTGATTTTCACTCCTGTTTACTGTGCAAAGAACAAACAGCTGATATCTGACATTTGTCACTTTTCAGTTGAAAAACTGAATCACTTTAGTCAAATTTCCACTTTTCTGTTGTTGAAATTAGGGTATATTTTTATTTTCATTGGTCCATTGTGGGCCCCTGTCCCATTTTTTTCTGATAGTTTGTCTATTGTTGCTTTGATTTTGATTTTGAAAGACCTAGATTATACAACTCATAATTATTCACATTTCACTGGTTGATGACCATATTGGATGCATTAACTCCAAGGTAAAGATTGTTTTTCACTTTAATTTTAAATTCAACTTAGAAAAGAAAATGAGACAGCCAGTCCCACAACACCCAGAGGAAGCTCCACTCCCAGGCACTCTGACACACCCAGGATCAGAGACCTTGGGCTCAAGCTCTGCAGCCAGTCCCACACACCCAGAGGAATCTCTACTCCCAGGCAATCTGACGCACCCAGGATCAGAGGTAATCAGGAACCAACATCTGTCCCAACACTGAGAGTAATTGGGTCCAGTGGAACCAGGCACACAGGAACTCCACCAGCCCAGTGACTCCGGTTCCTTCCAGTCTGTCTGGGTTAGTGTTCTGAGCAGACCTTGGGCACAAGCTCTGCAGCCAGTCCCACAACTCACAGAGAAAGCCACACTCCCAGGTGATTTAAAAAGCCCAGGATCCCAGGATCCCAGAATCACAGGATCACACAGTCAGCTTGGTTCTGAGGAGTTCTGACACAACCAGGATCACAGAAAGGACAGGCTCCAGTCAGATTTAGCAAGGGCAGGTACCACTAGAGTTAACCAGATGCCGGGGGGAGGGGCAGTGGGGGGAGCGTAAGAAAATAAACAACACAAACCAAGGTCACTTGTCATCATCAGAACCAAATTCTCCCACCGTAGCAAGTCCTGGACACTCCATTACACCAGAAAAGCAAGATTCAGATATAAAATCACTTATCATGATGATGATACAGGACTTTAAG
>NW_022196910.1:43066535-43084589 GCF_008632895.1 Mastomys coucha
ATTTTATAAATTTTAAGGAATATGGCAAAAAAGATATTGTAGGTATTGAAGGGGGTCTCTGGGAGGAGCAGTAGTACAAAAGGGAAACAAGAATATGATTCAATTATATTTAATTGAAATATGTTTTTAAATGTTAACAAATTCAGATAAATTGAAATCATGTAACTTGTCTCATCATAATTCAATAAAAGATTTTTTAAAAAAGAAAAAAAAAGAAAAGAAAATGAATTGTCAGGATATTTTGCTGAGGTAAATAAATAAGATGGTTTTTACCCTCACAATCATAAATAAACTCTATCGCATTCACTATTAATAATTTGATACATTTCTTTAGGTATTTGATTCAGCTAAAACTGTACCTTATTTAGAGACTTTAAAGCAAGGTTCCATTCCCACACTTCATTTCTTCAGGTCATCTTTCCTATTGCTTTGAAATGCTTTCTATGTCTCTATAGTAAATTGCCATGCATCCCTAATACAGTTTTGGTTTCCACTTTTCCATAGTGTGATCCTCAGACTCCTTCAAGTTTATATGATCAATCCTTTTTGCCTTGGACCACCGTGCATTTAATTATAGCTTTATATTCTGGTTTTGAGGTCTAGATATAAAAGTCTCTTGATTTCAATGTTTTCATCCATTTCAAGATTGATGGTTATTTTGTGTTTGTTTCTTGGTTAGTTGGTTTGTTGTACTAGAAGTACAGGTTTGAGCCACCAATCCTGGCTGACCCAGTTATCTTTAAGCATCTACACCTATAGGAACTTTAAAATAGCTTTATGGAGTCTTTTGAAATACATTGTAAATATTTTAAGTTAGGGTTCCATTTCATTTACATGTTAATTTAGCTTGTTAAATTATTTACAACATTGAGCTGTATCTGCAGACAAAAGTCTCCGACTCAAGCTGAGATGAGGGGGACCATAAGTTCAAGGCCGGTCTGAGAAAATTAGCTTGATATGCCTACCCCACCCCCCATCTCAAAATACAATAGCAAGAAAATGGTAGAGTATGTATGTGAATAGTGGAGTGTTTAATATACAGGAGGTCCTAGGTTCAATCCCCAGTGCCTCGGCATTGAACATTCACATCCATAAAGATGGTATATCTTCTAGTCATATTTTTAATTTTTAGTAAAGGTTTTTTTTGTAGCATATCCTGCTACTTGGTTATTTATTTATGATTTCCAAAAGTCTTACAACTCTTACAGATGGACTCTTCTAATATATTTATCTAATCTGTGCAGTAGAACACAGATAATTGTGCACTTTGTTCCACTTATGTTCATATATATGTATGCACATATATACAAACATACATATGCATAGATACACATCCATATATATGAATGTATATATATACACACATATAGATAGATAGATGGATAGATAGATAGATAGATAGATAGATAGATAGATAGATAGATAGATAGACAGACATATATACACACATGCATACATATAGATACATATAGATATATATACATACATGGACATTATGTATTCCTTTTCAAGTCAATTCTATGCTTAATTATTTTTATTTTAATGATATATGGTCTAATATTGTTTTAAGTAACTCCACTTACAAAGGACTAAATAGAATTCTTTTCTATTATACAAATTTTCTTCAATAAAGATTTATTACTCTATATTCAGAGAGAAAAATGTCACTAAGTCTTATATGTAAAGTAGTATTTTTTTAAAGCATTTCCAACAAAAAATGTTATGTTGGAGAAGATAAATATTTATCTTAAAGTTAATTCGCTTTTTCTTCTCCCTCACCAAATCACCATCATCCTATTTGTTTATTTCCAATCAACTCTTTTGGAAAACACCTCATCTTAGGTTGATTTGTGCTGAAGGTCTACTTTGAGATGCTTTATAGGACTTCTGCTTGTTGCATCTGCTTTTGTTTGAACGAGCTTGCCTCGAACTGCATCTGGATTCTGAAGCCGGCCATAATGTTACTCTTTCCTGAGATTTAACTAGTCAAGCTGAGTTTTCCTGAAACTTATCAGCAGCTTTGGAGACCTGCCCTGTTGGCTGGAAGCTCACTACATCTATCTCCCTTTGTACCAGTCTACTAATTGCTCCCTTGTGTTTCTCTTGGACCATTCAGTACGGTGATTTCCTCTAGTGAATTGTTTATGGAGAGTTATCGATTTCTTTCTCCAAATCTCCACATTTACCCTGGTTTATTTTCTTGTCATTGCCTATGAGTATGTGTGTGTGTATGTGTGTCTATCTGTATATGATATGCAGGAGTGTATGTATACATGTAGAGTTAACTTATACATACACATGCATTATTGTATTTATCAAATGGGCCTTCACGACTTCTCAGAGAACATCTGGAATCATTTTCCTGTAACATTGCTATCAAATACACTGTGAAGCCTATATTTTAGTAGAGACCCAAGAGTTCACCTTTAATTAAAGAAAATTTCCTCAGAATATGCTATTCTAACACTCTAGTATAATACTCTAACAACACCTGGGGATATTTCAGTCGCTCTGCACTATTGCTGACATACTCTTTCTTATTACTGGGAGATGCTATTGTATGCAATTTTAGGTCATTACACGTCTGTTTCTGTGAATGAGATCCATGGGTACATTTTACCTACAGTAAGTACTATATCTATTGGATGATTTTTGTCTCTGATAAGGAGAAAGGAAATGAAATGTGACCAGATTATAAACTGAATAAATTCTTCCTGTTTCTCTTTTTATACCTTGTCTGCATCGTCTTTGCTTTATAAACCTGCACAGAGGTGGGATATTTGCTCTCCCTGACACAGTTGGCTTTATAAAGCTTCGTATCAAGAAAGTTATTATTTCCTGTAGGTGGTTATGACTGGGATTTTGAAAGCTGCCTTGAGATAGGTATGGTGCTTTAACTGGATGAAATGGTATTTCTCTAAGTATTAGCCTAGAAAATCAAGCTCTGCCTGAAGTATCTGATAAACCAGGACTCGTGTTAAATGATACAAATAACATACTTTCCATGAGAACTGCTATTTAAACTTGTTTTATGGTTTAACTTTTTTCCTTTTACTGATTCTACTATATTACCCATAGTAAGTGTAATCTAAGTAGATTATTAACATGAGTGTGTACTTTACATTTTAAAAACCATTTTGTATCACTTTCTGCTATTTCATAATTCATTAACTTTTTATTTCCCTAACAATTATCCAGGGGATTATATTTCTGTAGTAATTTTCTAAAAATAAATCATAAATAGTACAAAATAGGAAACATTTTCATTGACTAAAATACTCCACACTTGATTTTTTTCTCTCAGTCTCTCTGGGTGTGAAGAGATTAATAATAGAAAAAATACTAAGTGAACCCTCTAATCTTACTTTCTTCTCATTTCTTGCTTTTATAATTGACATTTTATGGAGATCACTATTTGAAACTGTCTCTTCTAGAAATAACTGCATGAACAAGGCCAGAACAATAACAGTACCAATGGTCATGTCATCACTGCAGAGGGAAAATTTCACAGGATCCCATCCCTAGAACAAGAACTACAGGCAACTAATGAACCCTGGAGAATTCCTCTCCCAGAGATAAGAGCCTTCTTCCTGTTTGTTTAAGGCAAGGTCAGTTTCCAAAACATAAACATGCAAACAACAAAATCAGATTCACCAGGTTCTCTCTATGTATACACATTTATACATATACACATATGTAACAAATATAACCAAAGAAAAGGAGGCCATCGACATAGGGTGGGGGAGAAATGGGAGGGATCCAAGGGAGGGCAACTCGCGAGAGCTGGGAAGAAGAAAGGGAGAGAAGTGACTTAATTTTATTTCAATTAAAATCATCTTTAAAAAGTCTACTGAGCCATGCTTTATTATATTCCCACTAACTCTGAAATGAGTACATTCCTCAGCTGTGTGGTTACTATATAATCATTGCCTACGTAGGCACTCAGGCCCTTGAAGATTACAAGTTGATTTTGTTGCAAGCTCTGACCCTTCAGCTGGTTTTATGTAGGTGTCTGATGAGTGACTAGTATAGTGTATGACAGATCGCACATCTGTATTTACATTGTGAGTGCCTGTTGCTGCCTGAGCCTCTGAGTGAGTCTGCTGGTTCTCAGAGCTGCTCACAGTCATATTATTTGTTTAAGGAACCCCTGTCCTGAGCAATATAAGACTGATATTTTTAAAAGTTCTCTTCTTCATTTTCTTCTAATAACAAAATAAAAATAGCTAAAAATAATTTTTCAAGATTTTTTCAAAGCCAGTATACCTTGGGAGTACCTGAAGCAGACAGGACATTTGCCATTCTAGTCCCTGGAGCAGCCAGAAGCTTCCAGTCAGTCATCAATTCTTTCTTAACCTTACTCTAACACAGTGATTCTTAACCTTCTTAGTGCTGCAACCCTTTAACGCAGTTCCTCATGTCGAGGTGACTGCCAGCCATAAAATTACTTGGCTGCTACTTCATAACTGTAATTTTACTACTGTTATGAATTGTAGTACAAATGTCTGACATTTCCGATGGTCTTAGGTGACCCCTGCTACAGGGTTATTTGACCTCCAAAGGAGTCATGACCCATAGGTTGAGACCCATAAGTTGAGAACCACTGTTCTATAGCCATTTTCCTCTTTGCCTTGAGAGAAGAGCTTGAAATTGGTGCCTAGTGAAGTGGGCATCCAGGACATGAGTTCATTTTCTTCACAATCTTTTTGGCTGACTGAACAGTTGATTTTCGGTGCACTTGATCCTGATTCACTAGCCCCTTCCCCAGCAGTGACTAACCAGATTAAATTTGGGTAAACATTAAATTGCCTCACTAGAGCCTGTCATACTTTATGATTACTGTTGTAAACTATCAAAGGAGTGAGCAGGTTATTCTAGACTTAGCAAAAGATGACACATGTAATTACAGCAGAGTTCATGTGCTTCTTGGATTTTCATAGTGATATTTGTACTCACACTGACTGACACACAGACTTAAAATAGAACACAATTTTGCATCACTTCCTGTTGAAATAATAAAGAGTAGTGTCTTTTCTTGATATCATATAGTCAATATTCAAATTAGCTAGAATTTATAGACTCAGTCCTTCATGACAGAGACACTTTTAGGGCCTGATTTTTTTAAAGCCTACTTTAATGAGGGTTCTCAAATGCGATGACCACCCTCTTATAGTCCATTGTCCAAAGATAGGGAAGAAAAGATGGTAAATAGGACATGGGATGTGGACCTGCTTAGAAGTAGGTCTTTGGGACGATTCCAATCTCTGTTGTCAGGATACCAGCAGTCCAGTTCAGTAATGTTGGATACCAAATATGAATCACCCATGGTAGCACAATCCAGCAGAAACAGCCAGGCTTCCATCAAATTGTCACTAGTCAGCCAGAGCAACCAGAACCAGCTGAGACACCAGGAGTAGTTTTCTGCTGACTCTCTCTCAAACAAAATGAAGATCGGTGAAGATGCTAGACCACTGAAGCCTTGCACAGCTAGCTATACAAGTGCCTCATCACTGTCTGTTGAGTCCTATTCATACTCTCTCCAAGCATCATGTGTGCTCTCATGGGTCTTGCTTCAGCAAAATATCACGTGAGTCTGCATCACATGACACAACCAGAAACTTCCCTGATGTAGCCCGTCACTGATGCAGTCCCAATGGACAATGCTCCATTCACTCCCTTCTTCTTTCCACATGCTTGTGCTGAGAGGTCTCTTTTCAACCTGCTTTTTACCTGGGTTTCTTCCCAGCCTGTATGTTGTCCTGTAGAAGTGCAGGCAAAGTTAAGAGGAGTAAAGTTAGGATGGCTCCCATCATGATTATTACTGAAACTGACCAAACTATGCAGGGAGTGGAGTAAGATCCCAATGCTTCGTGGATCATATAGTGCTGTAGTCAGCATTTCTATTTCTGAGATGAAACACTATGACCAAAAGCAAATTGGAGAAGAAAGGGTTTCTTTTATTTTAGACATTGTAGCCCATCATCTAAGGAAGTCAGGACAGGACAGGACATGGAGGATGTAGAGAGCATGGAGGAATCCTGCTTAGTGACTTGCTCCTCATGGCTTGTTCAGCCTACTTTCTTATACAGCCTGGACCACCAGCTTGGGGTTGGCCCCACCCACAATGGGCTGGACCCCCACATCAATCAGGGGCCAAGAAAATGCCCTACAGATTTGCCCACAGGCCAATCCTATGAAGGCAATGTCTCAATTAAGATGTCTTCATCACAGATGATCCTAGCTTGTGTCAAATTGACAGAATGAACCAGCACTTACAGTAAACAGATTTATTAGGGTTTATGTTATTGTCATTTTGTGGGGATTTCTGGTTGTGTTTGGTTTGGTTTGGTTTGGTTTGGTTACAATTATTTTTTTTTCAGTCCTAGGAATTAAACTCAGCTTCTTAAGTATGCTGGCCAGGTAAGAGGTCTATTGATTAGCCACACTTCTTACCCTTCATTTACTTTGTGTTCACAAGAACACTACATTATGTTCTTGCTATCTGGGTGACAGACACAGACCTATATGGCAAGCTTTTGCATGGGTGCTAAGAATCCAAATTTCACACTTGAATATCAAGCACTTTACTTCCAAGGCATCTCCCCAGCCCTAAATCTATTTCTCTGTCCTAAACATAACAGAGTAATATTCAATTTTTACAAATTTGTCTCTTTGTTTTGCTTGTAGTTTAAGGTTTCCATTACTATGCTCATAAGGAAATTAGTCTATACTTTTTCTCTATTGTTCTGTCTTTGTAATATTTTGATGTGACTATTAATCTGGCCTTCTTAAATTAGCTAGGGACCATTCCTCCTTAAAGTACACTGAAAAAGTTAGTATGTGATTAAAGAACAATTTCCTGTGTCTTGTCTTAGTAAGATGGCTGCACAATCTTTAGGGTTCTGAACCTATAATGTAACAGGCAGAAATCCAAAATCTAAAACCAGAGAGTATAAATTTCAATAAGGTCTTCACCAGATTTTGATACATCTGGCTCTTGATCACTGGTTTGCAAGTGATCGTTATAGACCTTTAACTGAGTATAAGGAAAATAGCAGCCACTCAAAACTCCCTCCATGGCAGGAGCAACTTTGCATCTCCCGTTTATATATTTACTTTGAGTGCTATTTTGTTTAATTGGTTTGTTTTTTGTTTCTTTTGTTTTTGTTCTTTTTGAGACATGGTATCACCATGTGTCCCTGGCTGGCTTGGACCTTGCTATGTAGAACATGCTGGCCTTGAATGCAGTCATCTACCTGCCTCTGCCTCCCTTATGCTGGGATTAAAGGTGAGACCACTACACTTGGCAATCTTGTTTCACCTCATACCTGTTCCACAGAGATGGCCTTCCATGACCACCAGCATGAGTTCTCCCAAAGAATGATGTACTAGCAAAATAATAGCTGAAAATTAAGGAATTTTGTACTGTTGTGGGGAAAAAAATAATGACTTATTTTCACAGAATGAAGTATTGGCACTTAAACTGTTCTAATGTTTTAACTTGGAGCTGAAAGGTCTAGCACATGTCCAAACACCCCTCAGATTGGTTCTATTGGAAGGCAAATCATAATAAGAAGTCTTTGGACCATTAAAGTTGAGTCCTGAAAAGAGCTAGCTAATGAGCTCTCAGCTTCTCATCTCTGCTCCCTGTGTTATGAGGTGGCTAGCTTTGTTCTACGATGTACTCCTGACACATCATGTTCCTGCCACCAAAATAGCAGAGCTAAGTCATGCTGGACTAAAAATCCCAAGACAATGAGGCCAAGTAACCCTTCATTCACTTCTTGTCTTGTTCTTGTCTCAGGAACTTGATCTAGTGAAAGACAGACCACAATGATGAAAACAAGTGAAGTCAAACACCAGACATTTCAATTTCTGATGATTTCCAAGTCAAAGAAATGGGTGTGTATATAAACTTTGCTGTCTTCCCTGGGTCTAACACCAACCTTCAGCTATATGGCTAAACCAAGGCATCAATTGGAGAAATCCCTACATTCTCAGACCCATTATTTTAAATCTAGTTTTGTAAAAGCTTTGCTTTTTAAAGTAATTTATTCCACATTCATTAGAAACATAAACATACTCAACTATCTATCTCTAGTGATATCAATATCAATAGACACAATCCAGTGTCCTAAAAGTCCACAAGACTCTTAGAGAATGTCCTTGTTAAGTAAATGCCACAATGTAGGATTTCACATTGAAGTTAGAAGACTGTGGTCTTAATTTTCTAGTAAACATTCTTGGGTTGGCCACTCACATGGATGATTCTCAGTATCTTCACCTACACAGCGAGCATCATGATGCCCACTTGCCCACCTTACAAGTCATTGTACAGATTAATGGCTTAAACGAGCCCATTACAAAATAAGCTTTTTTTTTTTTTTTTGGATTTTCGAGACAGGCTCTGTGTAGCCCTGGCTGTCCTGGAACTCACTCTGTAGACCAGGCTGGCCTTGAACTCAGAAATCCACCTGCCTCTGCCTCTCAAGTGCTGGGATTAAAGGCATGTGCCACCACTGCCTGGCCAAAATAAGCTTTTTAAATAATTATTTTTGTTGAAGCTTTACAACTTTATGCTATATGTAATCATTGTAATATATTAATTTATAATTTATAGTAGTATTTATTACATGTAATGAGACTTTTAAAAATCACTTTCCAGATTAAGAAACTAATGTTGAAACAGATTGCTAATAGATCAACTCAAGTACACAGAAGGCAAAGGACATGAAAGGAAGCTTAAATATTTTGACTACATATATGAAATTATTTTGTATTAAACCAAATTAATTTTTTATAACAAATACTTGTTTTTTAAAAATCTTTATCCAAATATACTTAGTATCCATTTTCAGTATACATATAAATCATACACTATCAAAGGGTTGTCATGGATGAAATATGTACCTATCTAGTAATGCTTGTAAAGTTTATATTCTGTTCATTATTTCAGCCATTACAACATTCCAAAGTACAATTTTATAATTATAACATCATATGCTATGCTCACCATGCTCTGTGTAAATCTCTGTATTCTCAGCTTCATGTAACAACAGTTGAGTAAATTTCATTCTTTCTACCTACGACACCCAAATGAATCTGGATTGCATTTGTCTGGATCCCACATTTATTGCTGTCTTTATGTTGGCTTCATCTGTGCTATTTCTCGGTGACAGCACAAAACAAAATTACTTCTCAGAAATTAACAAGCACTTGTGTAGGCTCAAAGTCTTCGGGGTATACATTCTTAGACTCTCCAGGGTTGATTTGGTTGGCAAGCTGTTTGTGGTGATCAAATGCCACATGGATGTCGTTGAATGAATATGCCCATGTCACAACTGTGACCAATCAAATAGACTAAAATAGCAAACTGAAAGTAAAATGTTGAGCCAATCAAAGGATTTAAGTCCACTCCCCACGTAACTGACTGTTGTGGTGTCTTATAAACATGCTCTTCATTTATTCCATTGTGCTGATGGGGTTGACATGAGTAAAACTTAATTTAAAATTTAAGCAGAGCCGAAAGTTTTTTGACAGCTATTGGAAGTGTGTCAGCTCTCCTTACTCCTGCTGTTGTGTCCAGGCCTCTTTGTGGTTTTGACTCACTGACAATTGGAAGAAATTCGAGAATAAATTCCTCAGGCTGTCATTTCTTCTCTATTACAGCTAATCTGCTGGCAATTTCATTTGGCTTAGAAGTAGGTGAGGCTCAAAATGAGTATCATTTATTCCCAGACTGTCTAACACCATTGCTTTACTATGTTATGGGAAAAACTTATGTAGGATACATTGGAGTAAGAAGTATGGCTCTTGAAGAAAAATGTTCCCTAATTCCTTTTTAAATAATAGGAAAACACCAGAGATTTCATCGTGAATTCAACTTTAAAAGCAATTTGACTCAAAATTTCCTATGTTAAATTTTATGTTCTTTGCCAATAAAGAATATCTATTCTGTACTTTGCATTGTTTTCAATACCTGGGTTTGGTCTTTAAAAATGTAGAACCATAAGTAGTTATCATGCATTGACCCAAATGAAATTTTAAGTAAAGTGCCTTTAATTTCTTGTTAAGATTTTTTTTTTTTAGAGTTTGATACCTAAAAGCTGGCAATCACATGAGCATTGTTATTTGGAGATCCTGGGTTGGCTGACAGATTCATGGGAAAAATGTACTGAGAAACACTTTTGGAAGGTGTCTTTATGGAAAATCAGTATTCAGGAAAATTTTAAAGGTCAATCAAATACACATCTAACTCTTAGATCTGGCCAAGCATGGCCAAGTTCAGACTAGCATCTTCTATTTGACACCAAGTCATCCACAAAGCAAATTAAAAGTTAAGGTTATGTTACCTCTAACTTGATGGGATCTTTGTTTTGTGTATAGCTACAATTTTTTGAGAAAAAGATTTATTTATTTTTATTTTATGTATAGGATTGTTTTGCCTGTGTATATGGCTGTGTACTACATGTATACAGTGTCTGTGGATGCCAGAAGAGGGCATTAGGTCCTCTGGGAATTGAATCTGATCCTCTGGAAGGGAAGCCAGAGGCCAGGGTTCTCAGCTGCTGAGCTATCTCTCCAAACCTTTTAAACAAAAAGGAATATATAGATAGATATAGATATAGATGCACATGTATATCTATATGTATATATTATATGTAAAATTCAAAAACTGTACACTGATTGTGACTTGTTCAGGGTCACACATTTAGAGAAAATCTAGAATTAAAATCTAAAATCTCAGTGGATAGGTATACTTTTCCATCAGCAACATTACCATTGTCAAGACAAGTGAGGTCTCCTACAAACTGATCCCTTTCTCTTGCAACTGTCTGATAAAATACCAAGAATAGGAAATACTTCATTATTGACCCTGAGTCATCCAGCTGAGTTAGATCTAAGCCCTGATGACCTTAGGCTGGTTGTGGTGGTGCATGTCTTGATCCTGGCATCCAAGAATCACAGGTAAGTAGATCTCTGTGAGTTCAGGGCTAGCCTGGTCTACATAGAGAGTTCCAGGCTAGTCAGGGATATATAATGAGGTCTTGCCTCACAATAAGTTAGTGTTTGCCCCCACTGGGGTGTTGTCTGTAGGCCCCTGTGGTCACCCTGTAATTCATTGGAAATTTAGACTAGATGAGGCCCAAATGGTCTTTGATTTAAATTGCTTCAATTAAGACTTTCTGGCTATATCGTGATGAGAAAGTCACACACTTCAATGGAGTCAGTGCTTCTAGTTCTGGAGTTTAGTCTTTCCCAGGTTAGTGATGTATGGTAAGACATATTTACAACATGCTAAGCAGCCACAGAGAAACACAACCTCTACTTACCCATGAGATCACACAGGGAAGCCATCAACAGTCCGCTGTGCCCTGTTACCAAGTTGCGATGTTAGATAGGTTGTTTACTAAAGACATTTTGACTCAGGATATTTTAAACTTTATGATGACATAACTTTATCTCAAGTACCTGCATTTATGAACAAGTCACCCTCTCTTCAGTTCTAATGTCCTTTTGTCTGAACACTGAATTTCCTTCCTGTCCAAATCATTTCTTCGTGCCAGCTGAAATTGAGCCTACACAGGGTTAGAAAGTTTTAGTAATAACTGAACTAAAGCAACTGACAGCTGACAGGAAGCCTCGTGGTTATTAAACAGTTATGGTGTAAACTATGCATGTCTAATTGCCTGCCACCGTACTGTTTGGGGAGTGGTCCAGAGGCAAAGACAGGATGCTTGAAAGGATGAAGAATACAAAAGAATTTCTAAGAGTGTTTCAACAAAAATTGAAATTTTATCTTCTACCTTGGACAGCAATCAGTGATAATCGAGAACAGGTAACTTCAAGAAAATACTCAGTCCTTGACTAGAGGTCAGTCCTTTGTTCTTTGAGTTTGAAAAGTGAATGCCAGGAGACCTTGCCTCATAGTTAGTAGGCTTAAGAGAACTGTCACCATCCTGTTTGAGAGAGTTTCCCCACCCTGTGTGTTAATCCCTATAGGCAGTTCAGAGGCCAGCACAGAGTCAGCTTCGTTCCAAATACAGCAGGAGCAGCCAAAGGAAAACACAGGATACTGGAAACAGCTTTAACATCCCAGAGCGTGAGAGGAAATGGGGGAGTGTGAGGAAACTAGATATCAATATCTCTATGGAATTTGTCAGCATCCAAACTTTAAAGCCAGAACTGAGATGGCCTTGCCTGAGGGATCTCTATCTAGGACCTGTGTTTGGAAGTAGTTTATTTGGAGTATTTGGGGAGTGCGTGGAAGCCACAAGAACATAGGTCCGGAAGGCATCTCTTAACCTGCTAATGTTCCATGACTAGGTAACTCTGAAATGAAACAAACTATCAAGTTCTTACCTGAGAGTTGAATAACAGAATACTTGTATCAAAACACAGTCCAAAACCTCATCTCCCAAACCCGAAGCTTTTTTATACTATGAGGTGTCAGAAGAAAGTCCTTTTCAAAACTGCTGCCATAAATTTCCTAAATTGCTCAGGCGTATAGTCAATATCAAAGCAAGCAGAAAGAGAGACATTTCTTACAAGAAACTATTAGTTCTTCCTTGATGTACAGAAAGGAGTTTGACTAACCAACTCCAGCTTTCCCTGTTCCTTATTTAAGAGGCTACTATGTAACAAAAAACTGACTTGGCAAACCCATCAAACGGGTGTTCTGGGTTCAATCATTTGTTAGGTAAATTAGCATTCTTGTATCTAATTCTGGCTATTTCTGCCATGTATAATTTGGTTAGGGACAGAAAGTACAAAATATATAAAAATTCAAATCCATGCTTACTACTGAAAAAGCCAAATGATACTCTGAAAAAATATATACATATACATGTATATGTATATATTTCCCATTTTGATTAATGATTAGTTGGCAGTACTGTCTTCATGTAAGAAAATTGTTCTAAAAAACTATAAAAATCCCAGGAATTGAAATGGAAAATTACCCAAATTGTTATCCTAAGCAAAATATACACAGATTGTCTGTATCATAGCTTATGGAAGATCTCACAGGAAGTGAGTGTTATGCTCAGTTCAAAATATTTTTGGATGTTGAAACATGAGCAACAGGAGATAATATTTATAGCTCTCTATTGGTGGCAGGACTGTATAAGTTGGCTTTAATCAAGCAATGTCTGCCCAATTCATTTTTTTCTTTCTTTCTTTTTTGAAGCTCCAAGATTTCTTCAATGCATACATAAACAGTTTCAACTAAAATTCAAAATAGATTTTGGTTGGAAAAAACTGATTAATTTTTGTATACTTGCCTAAGTAGTATATTCAGTTAAAGATAAAGTATAAACCTTTTTACAAGCAGGAAAAAGAAAAACCAGATCCAGGTGGAGCATGGTATACTTTTACCCCTGAAGCTCCAGTGACATACTGCCCCCTCAGGGGTTACTAAACATATTAGGTTACTGGCCTATGAAGTATTTTCCCAGGATGGCCAAAGTATATGGGAGCTCTTAGGTCTGTGTTGAAATATGTATGAAATTACAGCACTTTGAAAACACTGTGATTGATCCATAGCTCACTGGGCCATGAGGGAGAGTCACATTCAGAATGATTAATGTAGGACAGGCCAGAACTCAGAAAGTGTCAGGAGAGAAAAGCCTTTATCCTTCAGGGCAGCCATATTCTCTGGTTCTTCTGTGAAGTAAAGTATCTCAAATCCCTTTTCCTTCCACCAGCTTCAAATCTAATAACAGACATGACATTCTATTTGCTGTGCAGCTACACAAATCTTTTATATTTTTTCCTTAGATGTAACATAGTATCCACAAGAAGCACTAGCATTCCTTTTCCAGGCTGAGATGAGGAGAATTATTTTAATATTAAAACAATAAACTCCAAGAAGAGTCAATCTATATTGGCATAAGGTTTATCAATGAAGGACATGTAGCGTTCAGCTCGATGGAGTGTACTATTCTCGTGTTATTTGCTAAATAAGAGGCTGAGAGACTGAAGGTTAAATCAGAATTCATTGCAGTAACAACCAGATGAGCTGACCCATTAAACAATCGATTTCTGGTCAGTAATGCAATCCGTTGTCCAAATGACTGTGAGATGATTGATGATTGAAATCATCAGTGCCAGCAACAGAGTCTTAAGTGGATGCCATAGACCCCCAGAAGACTTGAACGAGATTGTACTGATACCCACAGCTCCTCATCTAAGGACGAGAAGGGACTGGAGAGAAATGACAAGAAGACTTGCTTTGGGTTTCTCATCTCCAGCCCCAATATTTGGCATTTGGAAGACATTTCAAAAGTCAACAGTTCTTTTAGATTCAAATCATGTGAAGAACACTCAGTGATTAAAAAAGAGAGTTTGTTAGCTTCACCCACACTTCAAGAGGTTACATTTATTTACTAATATCAGAACTCCAGGGAGGGGAGTGAAAGTATTTAGATGAGAATGTTCCAACCTGCAAATCATCCAGGGGGTTACAAATCAACCAAAGCAGTGGGGATCGTCAGAGTTTGGACTAGAGATTCAAGAAACTATCAAAAGTGCTAGAGGAACAGCATAGTAAACTTTGTGGAGCTTCTTTGAAAATATTTTGGCAGTACATTTTAGGAACCAGACAACATTATCTCTGAAACTTTTTCTGCTCAGCAAATAGCTCAACAAAGGAAAAGATTCTATTTGCAATAAAACAAACAAAAAAAGTTTTATGGCAGTGAGCTTGGCCCACACTTACAAAAACATGGAAGGGTCTATAACATTCACTCAGGAAACAGAAAAATAAGATCACAGTGCTTGACAGACTATCACTGGGAAGCTATTCAAAGCATACATTTGGAGACTAGGAAGCAGTGTCAAAAATATTAAATGAGAAACATGAAACATGTCCATGCTCTATAACAATGTGTGTGTGTGTGTATGTGTGTGTGTGTGTGTATGTGTGTATGTGTGTGTATGTGTGTGTATGTGTGTGTGTTTATTTATGGATGTGAGACTAGAGCAGAGAAAAAATAAAAACAGGTCTCTCTTAAGTGGAGAAGGTTAAGGCTAATGCTCAGAGCTATAAATGTATGGCTATAACACCAAGTGAATACAAATATCTCATTCTAAACCTATGAGCACTTTTATCTTCAGACTTGAAGTAGAGTGGGAAGCATAAACCTGAAAATGATCCTTAAAGCTACATTGTCTTTTCTCAGTATAATTTCTCTAGCCATGGTCCTTGATATTTTTTATTAACATTAACATATATTGATTGCAGATGATACACACATGAAATAAAAAGGAGTGATAATTATTTCTTTCCTTGCAGTCTTTCACTTCATATCATCCCTTCTCTTATTCCTTTTTCTGGTCTACAAAAAAAAGCCACTACAATGAATACCATGCTAAAAAAATAAAATCTGAATTTTTAAGCAAATGCCTTTTGTTGGATTCTTTCCTTTCTCTACGACTCATTGTTCATCTAGCAGCAGTGACCTTTTTTTAAAAAAAAAATTAGGATCAATGTCAGCACTATTTCTTGTAGAGCAAATACTAAGGAGTAGATAAGAAAGGTATCTAGTCAGATTTTATGCGAGTATGAAAGCTGAGACCCAGGGAAGCAATTTATTGAACATTTCATGGCTCTTGGGTAACAAGTCTGAGAAACCACTATACAGGCTTTATGGTCTTTATCCAACACCAACATGTCTGTTACCAGCAGGACCATACTTTCAGAGCATAATTCAACGGTGGAGGCCAAGAACAGGCTTGGTTTTCACAGTTTCATGGTAATGCTCTGTCAAGCACTGTGATCTTTATCAGGCTTCAGCCTTATACTTGTCCATCACTCCCCTGATCTTGGCTTTATGAATCAGTCTCTAATGTGTGGGACTGACAACTTAGGCAGTGCCATAAGAACATACCAGCCTAGATAGTCTACAGCTACTTTAATCCCACTCTTGCCCTCCCTCCTCCTACTTTGTATACTCTACCCCATGAGATGTTTCAACTGAATGCCCGAAGTGCAATTGTGCTCCCACTATGAAGTTATTCTGGGATGGACTCTAGCTGTTGGACTCCAGGAGCACCCCCACTGGCCACAACGCCATTTACTTCAGAGGATCACCAATGCTGACAGTAACTGTGGATTCAAGCTCATGTTTCTTAGAAAGCCATTCTGGTCTTCAGATGAATAATTTCATGTGACAGTAACTTTTGGAGAAACTCGTTATGAAAACAAGTAAAATATGAAGTGGGATTCCTGAAATACTAGTTGAGCCCCCCCCCCCGGCTGTCTTTATATTATACTTTCTGTATATGCACGGTTTCTCTGACTACACAGCTCTCTTTCTTTATAAGGAAATGAGGTTTACTTGCCTTGTATTTGTGGCAGCTGAAGAGCCTGTACCAACATCAGCATGGCTCCAATGAAGGCTTCAGTGCACAGGAAATTGAAAAACTGAAAGGAAAATAACATGGCGGATGGGAAGCCAGAGGGAGGAAAGAGGCTGGGCTTATTCTTTTATAACAAACATATCTTGGGAATTAAATTATGGTCTTACAAAATCCACCTTAGACTCCTCCAAGGGTGATGCCTCCCATGGCCCAGTCAACTCCCACTAGGGTCCATACTCTTAGGGTCCCAAACCCCTAAGCATGCTCACCCTGGCACCAAGCCCCCAACATGGGAAACTTTGGGGTCTAAAGCAAATTCAGCCCAATGGCCACCAGGCATGCCTTAGCTGGATTTCCACCAAAGAGATCAAGTATCTCCTTATCTTTATCCTGCCACTCAAAAGGAAATAATGATTAAGAACCTTTTACTCTCTCTACTAGGCTAACCTTGACTCATACATTCACACCGATCTCATTCCAACTACCAAGGTTTGGGTTTTTAAATGGATCACAGCAGCATCTAATTCAGAGCATACACAATTAACTGACTGGCGCACTCGCACATTACCAGTATGCATCCACGCTCAGACAATGGCAAAGGAATGTGTAAGGATCATTCACTTTCCCTCCTCAACAAAAGCTGATGTTCAACCACTTTCAATCCTGCCCTCCCTCCATGCCAGGGCCCCTCTATTCTCTGTGTCCTCCACCACATGTACTCCTAACATGGAGCAAGTGCCACCTTCTGCTCTCCATATTTCTACTCCAGTACTGCTAGTTACAGGATTATGCTGGCAGCCACTACATACTCTGTGCTCTCTGACCTCAGTCTGCTGTGTTCTAGCTGCAGTGTCTTATTTTACCCTACCAGATTGAAATCCTCATAGTACCTACCTCAGTTTCCCATATGACAAAGGAAGCCCATGGTCGGCCCATCTTCCTCCCTGGCAACAGATGACCTATCCTCGTATAACAAAGGTAACCCCCTTTCTTTCTTGAAAACTATTGTCTGCCCTCATACACAGAGCAAGATCATGATTGTGACTTTGGATTTCTCTTATTCCTTTATGAAATGAACATTTCAACTAACCAGAATAAGATGCTACAGTTTCTATTCAACACATGCACATGCTCTATGACTTCTTGGGTTTCTTGAATGGCATTACATTTTCTATGCACACAAGTTCTGCCCACCCTTCACTAACCCTGATTAAAATTCTACATATGTGCCCTGAGCAGACCTTGGGCACAAGCTCTGCAGCCAGTCCCACAACACCTAGAGGAAGCTCCACTCCCAGGTGCTCTAATAAGCCCAGGGTCACAGGATCCCAGAATCACAGGATCCCAGAGACAGCTTGACTCTGAGGAGTTCTGACACAACCAGGATCACAGAAAGGACAGGCTCCAGTCAGATCTAGTACTAGAGATAACCAGATGACAAGGGGCAAGCGAAAGAATATAAGCAACAAAAACCAAGGTAACTTGGCATCGTCAGAACCAAATTCTCCCACCATAGCAAGTCCTGGACACACCATAACACCAACAAAGCAAGATTCAGATCTAAAATCACTTCTCATGATGATGATACAGGACCTTAAGAAAGACATAAAAAGCACCCTCAAATAAATACAGGAGAACACAGATAAACAGCTAGAAGCCCTTCAAGAGGAAACACAAAAATCCCTTAAAGAA
>NW_022196910.1:43085531-43086067 GCF_008632895.1 Mastomys coucha
GGAAAACACCAACATAAGGAGCAAAACTACACCCTAGAAGAAGCAAGAAATTAATCTTTCAACAAACCTAATTCCACCTTTTACATCAAAAACAACAGGAAGTAACAATTACTTTTCCTTAATATCTTAATATCAACATATTTTTATCGATTGAAATCCAAAAATATAAGGAATTAGAAATTTGCTGACTGTCACCCAATGGTCTCTCTAATTTGGTAATTAAAGAAATAGGGCCAATATTGTACAATCCATATATACTTTTAGCTTGTTTGTTCTTGACAGTGTCTTGTTGTGTACAACATAAGGGTCTTGAAATCTTGAAATCCTATCTCAGTCTCTCTATTAGTATTGTTTATTTTATGTTTTTACACTATACTATGGTTTTCAGAACAGCTTACATATTTCAAAAGTATTTATATACCCAAAAGAAACATAGACAATTAAATTGGGAGAGGCTTGTAAGAGAACAACAAAAAGTGAGAGTGAATGCTTTGCTTGACATTTATAACTCTTGTATCAAGTTTGCAGAAGAGGAC
>NW_022196910.1:43086077-43086649 GCF_008632895.1 Mastomys coucha
AAAAAAAAAAAACAGCTGGAAGAAATAACTGGTTAAGCAAAGGCACAGAAGAGATAAAACATTAGATAATGTGGGCTTCAACAGAGATTAATAAGAGGTGCCCAAGCTGAAAATAGAAATACAATTGAAGTAAAATAACAGTACTTTAAAACAATATTGAGCATCACAGCATATGTACAAGAGATGGGCATGAAAGAAGCTCAAGAAATAATTGATGAATTGCCAGCACCAACATTTCTCAAATAGGACTTAAAATATCAACTTGAGAATTGTCTCAATGGACCCAAGCCTCTATAATACATATTATTATATTTTACATATTTATATACATATTATACAGTACATATTAATTACACAATTGGTATATATTACTATGCTGTATAATATAGTATAATAATATATTTGGTATGTAATGTATATTACTATGCATTATATTATATAGTAATATAATGGCTATGTAATAATAAAATTTATTTCATTGTTAAAAATAAAAATAAAAATTATACCACTCTGGAAATCAGTTTGGCGGTTCATCCGGAAATTGGACATAGAACTACCAGAGGACCCGGCTA
>NW_022196910.1:43087701-43094909 GCF_008632895.1 Mastomys coucha
TGGGAAAGGAGAAATTCGCATGTAAATAAAGAAAATATCTAAAATAAAAAAAAATGAAAAAAAAAAATTCTACATGCGCCACAGAGCTTTCTGGGATCATCCCACCGCATTCCTCTTGCTTTTCTTTAAAGACAGATATCTCTGCCTTATTTGTAAGATTCACTCCATGTTTTATTAGGTCGTTTGTCTGCGTTTCCACTTCCTCAGAGAGTACAAGCCCTTTAATAGAACACAAGCAGGAGTTACACATTTATAGATTCTTAGAAACTCATTATTGATAGAGTCCATCACCAAAGGCCAGGACAAGTTTAGAAGACCCTGTCTGCTCTTTTGTCTGTCTTTGAAGTTTCTTTGAAGTGAAGGAACCTTTACTCGAAGAAAGTGTCCCCAGAGAGACAGGTCAGGGAGGGGCAGGCCCTGTGCGCTCCAGCAAGAATTCCTGGAACTCTGAAGACAGCAGAGGAATAAGAACAGGCTTAAAAGGGGATCTATGAAGCTTTGCCTTCTATTGTTGCTAAATGATGTCATGACCCTGTGAGTTTCTCTGTGGTGAACAGTCACTCCAGTACCAATTTCTAGATTTAGCAAATTTTGACAATTGGTAATTTACTAATCACTATTATACATTAGTGTGCTTTGTGTTACATAGCTCAGGTTGCAGCACGAGGAGGGGTAAAGGAGTGACGTTAGAAGCCAGGAGAAAATTGAGCTTCAGAGAGCAGCATGCATGTGCCTCTATATCTGGGCATATCCATGTGTGCTTTTACTTCAATAGTCTCTGTTGATTTGCAATTTTTACCTCCATACCACTGGCTACTATTAGGGAATGGGCCTTTCAGCCTTCTACAAAACTAACATAATCCATGGAGCTCAGTTACCTACTAGTATTATCTCCTATCTCAGTATGGGACTAAACCCTAGCAGAACAATAGGCTATATAAGTTCTATGACAAAATAATTAGCATGCTGGATCATTCATTGGGTATTCCTTAGACATGACATTAACCCTCAACACTTTTCAGAAATTTGTTTCCGTGTGAAATGGTCTAGACCTGAATCCTGAATCCTGAAAGGCCCCTTACTCCTCTCTTTATGAAACAGTGACATCTGCTGCTCAGTATAGCTAGTCCTGGGGGTTGGTAAGCCAGCAGCTTCTTCTGTTGTGTCCTGACCCAGAGTCTCATCCACCTCCTCATATGTGCAGGCTGCTCACAGTGACACCATAGAACTTCTCCACAGGCTGGAGTCCTCCCCCTCTGGATTATCTCTTTTTTTCTATAAAAATTCTGTTAGAAATGGCTTCCTCTTTGCCATTGGAGTTTGCCTCCAATGCTTCCATTCAAGAAAACATGAATTGTTTCCTTTGAACTTGTCACTTGGTCTTGGTTCCATCCACAGAGACATGTGTAGGTAGATCTGCCTCCATGTGACAGTTCTGTGGACAGACAAATGTGGCATCCTTTTGCTGGTTTGCTGTCTCTACAAATACCTTCGCTTTCTCCAGACACTTGGATGTTGTTTCAGACCCTCCTTCATGTCCTCCCTATGTTATGTTCATGCTTCTGCTGATTTATATATACAGACTAGGAGGGAAAGGTATGAATGACATGAAAGACCCAACAGTTACAAAAATCATTTAGATATCTGACAATATTGATGTAACGCAGAAGAAACTAATATGAAAGAAGGCAAATCTGTGTTACTGGATGATATGTGACTCTTCACACAACCTCACACTGTTATTTCCTGAAATAGAAAATGAACCTTAAGATAATAACTACCTATTGATCTGCTCTGAGGCTGAATGAAGTTCATCAAGGTGTTTTAGAGAGAAAACTTGGTGTTTATCCCTGCTCTGCAGAATAGAAGACTTCACATTGTGACCAGCACTATAAGTCTAGGTAAACAGATGCAAGAAATGATGACAGAGGGTACTCAATGAATAGAAGAGTCCACATTGTAACCCGGACTACTAGGCTAGGCAAACAGATACAAGAAATGAGAAGGGTGAAGAGTTAGAAACAGAAGAACCCACCTGTTTTAAATTAACTACAAAACACAGTTTCTTAATGTCTGGGCCAATTTTCTGCATAGCTCTATGTGCTGTACCCAGATCCAGTGTCTAACATATAAAAGAGGATTAGTGTTTACCGGATGAATGAACTTCATATAGATCAAAATATACATACTGTGATGGAGGGAAACATCAGAAAGTTAGTATTACAGTGTCATTTCCTGTGTGAAATATGATATAAAAAGCCCCAGTGTAGCAGATGGTAAGCCACACATACCTTTTACATTTAATAGCCTGAAAGAAACTATGCTTTCAGCAATTTTTATTCATTTGGAAGCTGTTGTCTCCCTGCTATATGCATATATATGTATATGTATATATATATAAACTCCTCTTCTATGTAAATGTCATCAGCACACGTTCATTTTTAGACCATTTAAGAGTAGGTATTAAGAACACAAATGTAAATTGCAATTCTTTCTCTAGAAGAGTTCATGATACAGTAAGACCACTAAAGAACAAAAATTATTGCTAAAAATACAAAAGAATGATACAAGGGTGGTTGGTGAGCCACTCTAGGCAATGCCTCATGCTATAGTTAATGCTCAATGAAAGCCTTTCTACTATATGTGACCCAAGCCAGACATTTTTGAAAGCTATTTTTCCCTTTCCAATTTGATCAAAATGCCTAAAAGAGGGTAAGAAAAAAAGGAGAAGTCTGAATGTATTTGAATGAACTTTGAGACAGTTGGCACTGCAATTACCAAATATATGGCATTTAGAGAATTAAAAGTTTTCCTGTTGAGGAAAACATGCTGGATTCTGGAGTGTGCTGGGACCGTCATCAAATGATTGCATTTTTCCAGTTTATTGGCTTGTTAGAGTAACCTATCTTTGCTTGATTTCTTTATTTACATAATGAAGACAAGAGTAAGTGTGCAGTCTAAATAATAGCATTGTCACAGAATGATATGAAATAATTGAAGAGCAAGCCCTTTGAGTATGTTACTATGCAAATGCAAGTCACATTGCTATTGTTAGGGATGGTCCATTCTTATGCCTGTCCAAAGTGGCCATATGTGAACCAACTGAATCTCTCCTCTGCTGCTTAATACTCTGGCACAATATTACTGTGAAGGCTGAATTTGAATGATTGTAAATTTATACAGAGAGAAGCTTGTCACTGAGCATCCTAGAATCCCATGTCAAAGGCCTCTCATTTTTAGAAGCAGACCTTTATAAAGAGGAATGAGTGGGTTTCCAGAGCAGAGATTCTGCTTCAGGAATGTCCGATGGGAGCCATTAGCCCTGTCTCTAACCATACATCTATACTCTATCCTGAGATACTCTGGGACAGTAGTTGTCCACTCTGCTCATGCTATGGTCTCGCTCCAACTAACAAACACCAAACTTCCCCAGGTGTCTCCTGACCCCAAATTAATGGTCTTATCTGCACAGCCGATCATGTATTAACTCAATATCCCACAAGACGTCAAATTTTAACATAAAATCAGGACTCAAATCTTAGTCTGGAGCCAACGAGACAACCTTCCCAGAGGCATTGTTTAGAAAATAAATGAAATCTTAAGATCTCTCAAAGTATGTGTATGCAGAGTACACTTTCTTTTCTGATTATTTTTAGAACTCAATCTGAATTAGCTGTTTTAAAATGTTGTGTTTAAGGTGCTTTGGTAAGGGGATGTGGTTGGTAAGGCAACTCCCTGTTTGCCTTGCTGGAAGTGCTATTATGTTAGTATTTGCACTGTGAATGTTGGTGTGGTCATCATGCAGGCAATACTTTTCCTTTGTTGCACACAGCCTTGGTAGCACTTGAAGCTTTCTGCCTAAAGGGCCCTAATATTGTACTCCTTCCCTAGACTCCAAAAATATCCCCAAGGTTTTCCACAACTCACAGTCTCCAAATAGAAAACTAGCTGAGCTCATCATTTTTGTTTGTTTAGGTATTTTTCCATGACTGACAAAAGTGGGCATTATATAACTGTTTTCTTCCAACAAATGTTATCCTTAGACAATAAGTTACATTTCCATTTTGAAATTCAATACATTAAAAGAGATATTAAAATTATAATTTCTATTATAAATTTCCATTTATAATCATAAATTTATTATAGAAATGTATTATGGAATTTTCTAGGGATCAAATCTAGGACCTTGCACATGACTGGGAAATGTAGTGCCTACAACATGACTGCACAGACTAAAGAGATTGTTTGATGGGTCTAGCCTCTACTACACCACCACAAGGACCTGAGTTCAGGCCCCAGGACCCATATAAAGAGCTGGGTGTGGCATTAGCACAAGGAAAGGTGGAAACTGAAGGATGGCTTGGGACTACTGGCTGTCAGAGTAATTCCAAATTTAATAAGAGACATCCCGTGGCCTCACACATGCACTCACTCACACACATGAGCACACACACACACACACACACACACATACATACAGAGGAAGATGTAGGGGAGGACTTGGATGTCTTACGGTTTATTTGTTATGACAAAGCACTGAGTAAAGCAAGTTGAGGATGACAGGGCTTATGACCCATGCAACACTCCACCTGAGACATCATGGCAGAGACTCTAGGCAGAAACTTGGGAAACAAACACCATGGATGCCCTCCAGTTTAGTGGGTATATACCACACACATACCACAGTTGTACATATGCAAATGCACACACACATGCACATTACACACATACACATGCACATACCACACTTATATACATGCATACACATTTACACAGATAAAACTTATACAGACACACACAGATCAAACCTAATAGAGAGAAACACATATCACACTTATACACACACACCACACACACACACACACACACACACACACACACACACACACACGAATAATGACTAAAGGTAAAATAAAATATTCTTCTCTAATGATTGCTAAGCAGCCTATTATTTAAGAAGAAATGCAGTATTTATAATTTATAGCAATATGCTACCCATTTTCCTAGGTGACGTTCAATGAAATTATAATAGCCCAAGGCATCCTTACTCTATGGAGTCTCTAAGTCTCTCTTTGTTCTAAAGCACATGTCACTTTAATTATCTCTCAGTTTTATATTACTAGGTCTTCATCTCACTATGTTAAATGGTGGCTTAAAAAGCTGTGGCCAGTCTGACAATTAGAATCCATGGTAACATAAGACGCGCAAATATTTTTTTTAATAAGTGCAAATGAATATATAAAGGCAGATCACACAGTTAAGCAAGTGATGAGGCACAGTTTTGTGTTGCCATCCAGCTTGTAAGATCACTTTCTACACTTGGGGCATCTGTTTTCACAGAGCACACGATACTGGAGCGCAGGTGAACTCGTTTCTGGTAACACACGGTATTTATGTCACATGTTTCAACAGAAGTCCTCAAATTCAACTGAACATTCTCTGTATTTCCAAAGTCCTCAGCTGCGAAGGTCCACTTGCACATATAATCTATGTGCTTTTTATTACACCTAATATCAGGGAAGATGTAGTCTTAAATTATTTCTCATTTAGATAGAGCAGGTTGTTCAGTTCAAATGGGGATTTTTGGAAAAAAGTTCATAATCCAATTTTAAAAAATGACCCGATCAATGTCTCTTTCTTTTCATTAGTTTTTTCAGAATCTTCTGCATGATAAACTCCATATACAACTACCACACATAAAATTATGGGCCTTGGCAAGGTAGTATGTTGATAACTTAAGTACGTTTCCTCCTGAAGGAGAGTTATTAAGATGGGTCAAAAATTAAGTAACATTCAGAGAAACAGTCGAACTCCTAAAGGTTTTATTTTGATCAAGTGATCTGGATAATTTATTTCAGGCAATTAGCATCATTAGAATTTTAGTTAATCTGGATTTTGAATTTGGAGAACCATTCTCATGAGATGGGACTAATCTGCCATTTTTTCCTTAAAACTAGACTTTCTGAGGAGGCCTGATACAGTCAGCAGGACACTACTTGAAAGGATCTTCTCCATACTGCAGTCAAGATGGCCATGAATGTTTCTCACACTCATTAGTTTCACAAACCCTAACATTTTGATGAATTCCATGCTAAATAAAATTTACTATTAAATTCTGTTTCAGGAAAATTTGTCAAATCCCAAGGAGACTGAGAAAAGCTTTCAATGTATATGTAGTGGAGATAATATTTGCATGAAAACAAATACTTCAGCAAAAGGAAAGAAAACACAAATTATGAGAATTCTGGAAGAGAAGCTATGCAAGGCTTCAAGAAGAAATGTGTTAGACCCGCCTCCCCAGAGGTTAGCCCTGTAACTATAAAACAGCAAAGGGAGTATTGAGCAAATAATGAAAAGGCACATATCAGCAATACAGTATAATAGTGAATTTTAGACTATTTACCAACAGAGCAAGTAAATGTATGGAGACAGGAAAGGAAGATGGTGACAGCATCCATGTGATGGGGGAGGAGGACTATCAGAGGGAGGAGCGGACAGGCATGAGCACGTTGGAGATGGGGAGCAGAGTAGAGGGAGGAAGCTCTATGAAGTACGTATGAGAATGTTATGATTCTGATTATACATATGATTATTTAAAAGGCCAAAAACACTACTAATATTAACAAAGTTGCTATTTTGTTCTTAAAATGGAGGGACACTCAAGTGAAAAGATGATGAATATCAACAGACAGTTGCCACAGTTTTTAAAAAATATCAAACAGGAATAAGAAAGAACAGAAAGAAAGAACAGAAAAAGAATCAATTTCTCAAAATATAGAACTTTCACTTAGAACATTTCAATCCTCTTGTCCCCCAAACAAACAAAAAACCAAACAAAACAAAAACAAAAAAACTCCTAAATCAACAATGGTCTTACACTAACTTTTATAGCTTATAAACTCTGAGGTCATGGCTAATGCACATGAAGAACAACACTGACAAGATGGCTGACTAACTGATGCATATAAAGATTGGGAATTGAAAGCTGGTCCAATCACATGCTCAGAAAACTGAGAAAAGAATCTACTAGGTTGTTGTGGGTGTGTGGGGCAGTGAGGAAGGTCAGCAAGGGACATTATTATAAGACACCACAACTGCTCTCTTTATATTTTTATTGTTTTATTACTTAATGTTTTGAGGTTATCATGTAATCACATCACTTTCCCCTTACTTGACTTATTTTAACAATAATTGTAATGGAGGACAGG
>NW_022196910.1:43094919-43120269 GCF_008632895.1 Mastomys coucha
CCACGTACTGCTTTTTGTTTGGTTTCTGCTTTCTGAGAAGTTACTTTCAGTTCAGAATTGAGCAGCTAAGCTAAGCTTACTTGCTATTTGCAGCACAAATTATGCAAAGAGCTTGCATGAACCCCAATTTCTGCATCTGAAAAATGGGCATGGCAATAGTATTCACTTAACAAACAGGCTATGCAGAATAATTCGCTCATGTCTAGTCAGCAGTGAGTATTAGAGAAAGATGGAGCAATTAGCGAATACTCTGCAGCCCTACCCATTGAAATGAGACTATTCTAGTCACAATGCCTGTGGGGGGAGGTAGGTATGTAATCTAGCTGAAGTGTTACCAAAGAACCTTTTTTTAGAAGATGAAAGTAAATACAGGATAGTTGAAGACAATTACTACATCAGATAATTGTCTACATCATATCTATTTCACCATAATATCCAACAATTTAAAAATTATTTATTTGTTTGTTTATTTATTATATAGAAGAAGGGCACAGGCCTTCATGAATGCATGTAGAGGCCAATTTCATAAAAAAATTAAACATATCTTCAAAGGAAAATATAACCCACTCTCACAAAGTATACCTTCTTAGTGCACTTCAGGTGCTTTTATTACTAAAAGGGTTTCTTAGTTTTCTTTACCTAGAGCATTATGTGAAAAACAGGCATTTTCTGTAATCATTCCGACAAAATAGATAATCATTTGGAATAGGAAATTGTTTCACTGAAGGGAAAGAAGTCTAAACTGAGTAAGTGGTACTATTGTAGTCTTTTTTGTTAGTGAATGTATTGAGTATAAGAGTAAAACATGACAATGTTGCAAAAAGTTGCTATTGTATCTATCCTACATCTGTGGAGAGGATTCTCAGAATATACCATTTGTTAAACAGCACTGTCAAAGCATCCCTGTGAGTTCTACAGGATGCAGGAGCCTCAGGGTAGCTATAACTTGCTGCCCCGTGGTTAAGCATCTCCAGTGTTATCATCACAGTGGTTGTCTTCTTAACAAGCACAAGGGACTCCCTAAAATGGTGATCCCACAAAGATCACTGTCTCCATAACACCTGGGCCATGCAGAAAATGAAACAAGAGGGGCTAATGAGCTCATAAATCCTAAGAGATCTACATTCACTGAAGAACAAAATCAAGTGCCAGAATGCTTTATGAAATATAATTTAATTCTGAGGTCCTGTTTTCCATGTTGATGGACTGCATCCCCAAAAGCACGAGGGGAAACGAGTCTCCTCTAGATAGTGGCTCCAGGTCTCTGGGAAAGAATGGAAAATAAAATCCCTTAGACCAAAACAGATACACACTAGAACAAAAGATCAAAGAATGATCATTTGATAGGGGAAAATGAAAATTTTACAGACAACTTGAAAAATGTTATTTAGGCAAACGTTGCAGTTAACCCCAGAAGTTCAGTGTGCCCTTGATGAAATTTGTGTCACTCAAAAGAAATATGGTTGTGAATGTGGGGTGGTCCAGGGGAAAAGTAGTCCCTTGAAGATTAGAAGGTGTGTGGAGACCTATAGATGATAGTTCTAATGATTTGAAGATGGGAGCCTTGAAGTCTGATCTATGGACCGAGCAGATAATAACAAGGGCCAGGGAGAGGACTGGAATGGGTTGCGGTGGGAGAGAGCAGTGGAGGATGCAGAATCAAAGGTGAGAATGATATACTGAACTCTTAAAGGAAAATAAAGCCATGGGGAAGAAGCATGAACAACAGAATGACATAGAAACAAAAAAGCACCTGATAGGAACAAATCAAAAAACCGAAGTTGACTACTAAAAAGTTACAAGCTACAAAGGAAACCATAAGATGTGAAGGAATCATAGGGGCCAAGACTAGTCTACCCCACACTTTCCAGATAGTTATTTCTGGGGAAAAATGACCTGACAGTAGAAAAGGGATTTTAGAAAAAAGATCGATGGACATAATAAGAGAAGATGAATATTATCAAAATATTGCATATATATTTAAATGCCATGACCTAACCCATTATCATATGTAATTACTAAGGCTAATTAATTTTTTTTTTAAGGAATAAGGTTTTCCTAGATCAGGGTTCATGCTTTGGAGAGGCAGGGAAGGGAAGTTTCCAAATTGAGACAGACTGAAGAGATTTGAAAAGCTTTATTTCCAGAGAAACATTGGATGCAGATACCAGTGTCTGGAGAACCAGGTAGAGGGGGCCTTTTGTGGAACAACCTAAGGCCTCATACACCCCACAGGAAAAACGTAGCTCATTCTCTACTTGAGAGAAGCAGAGGTCAATAGGAGGATACCCTTCTTTCCTAAGACCAGGACAGGATCCATGACACTATCATTCATGGATCATGAATGTGTCCTCACTCCACTTGAGACTTTGGCCTCTGCCTCCACTTACAGTATTTGGACAATAATAAATAAAATTTAAAGAGGATGCAAGAATAGTTTATACATAGCTGTGATGGAGCTAAAAGTTGTCAGACTCTACTAGTATAGCTTGCTTCTTCTTCTATCTTCACGCTCTACTCAATAAATGTATAGCAGATCTGGAAAGACAGGTATTCTAGGTTGAAGTCTAGAACAAAGTAAAGAGAGCAGATTCTCATTACTGGAGATATGAAATGCTAGGAGAACCTAAGAGAGGGTATAGCATGATCTTACATAAAATATTTGGATTGAGTCATTTTATGGGTTTCCATCCACAACAGGAGAAGGTTATACCAGATCATCTCTATCTCTTCTTTCAGCCCTCAAAGTTCCAAGTGGCCTTTAAATTTTCAGGGCATTCTAAACTATAAAAATTATTTTTGTTCTAGTGTTTGAACCACTAAATCTTTCTCTCCTTTGCCATGCTTGTAAGGTGATGTTTTGTTCTGAAGTCGATGCTTATAGTATGATAATTTTTAAGGTTATCTGTCAGGTGTTTTTTTATTAAAGATAAGAAAGATATGAAATTATGGATCTAGCATGACTGACCTGGCTTTCAAGGTGAGAGTTGCGTGGGCTGTGTTAGAAAGGTTTCCCTTCCATCCTTTTCAGATTGTAACTCTTGGTTCTACAGTAGCTTTGTTATACAGCAATATACAAAAAATATAAGATTTTAAAAATATTTTAAATGATTTATTTATTTTATGTGCACTGGAATCTCTTTATAAATTCATTTTTACCACATGTACACATGGAGACCAGAAGAGGGCACTGGATCCCCAGGAACCACAGTTACAGAATCGTCAACACTGGGGGATTGGGGGGGGGTAGAAACCAAACCCAGGTTTTTTACAAGAGCAACACATTATTTTTAACAACTAAATCCACCACCAAGATAGGTATTTGAAGGTAATGATTTTGTTGTACTTATGTGTATAAATATGTAGTATTAAAAGATTCTCCACAGTTGAGAGATTATTGACTATTAGATGAACCATATATAGGTCATATAGGCACATACAGGAAGAGATGAATGGTTAACAGCCACACACCCTGTTGAGAACCTACTGAGTGCCAGGTAAATGTCCCACATTGCTGGCTATCAGACATTGCCAGTGTGCTGATTCTTTCCATCATGGCTTTCCCGCTGTCTACACAGCTCGTCTAGATGTGTACCAGCTTGCCCATGTGCCCTGCTGCTTTCAGGCCTCCTCTGACTAGCTCTCATATTCCCTTTTGGCTGTCTATGTTGGCTTCTAATGCTTGGCTCAAGAATCCTCTCGCTGGTTGTAGATGAAAATTCCCAGATCAGACTTCCTAGGTTGTTTCCCTTCGGTGATTATTCTGGAACTGGCTCTGATGCCACACACCACGGATAAATGACACTACTTTATGTGTTGGTGCATTTTCTAGAGCTTCCTCTGATTCTGCAGATTTCCTATGTGACCTTCAAAGTTAACTCTGGTGTCTTCTCTTGCAAGCATTCATACTTTGAAGCACATGGCACATGCTGGCCCCTACCTGTGGTCCCATGTTAGTCAACTCAGCCTTCAATAATGGCGTTACATCCTTCACTGGCTTCTCAGGTGTCCATAGTATCCCAACAGGTCCTTAAGCAGCATCCCATTCATCTCCTGGTCTTGTCTTCTAAAGATAGAGTCTGAAATAAAGTGCCCACTTCATTATGTCCAGCCCAACTGTGTGAATGAGTTTGTCATGATGACTGCTTGACTGTTAAAGGTCACAGTCTTAGAACTGTCTAGGTTGGGTTTCAGGTTCAGAATAATTTCATCTTTTCTACTTACAATATGAACTCTTTTCTGCTACCATGTTTTTTGTTGGCTTTTCTTTGGGTTTTGTTAAATTAAATATTTTAAATTTTCCTCTGTGGTGTGTAGGAACTTTTCTTTGTTACAAATATTTGCCTGCCTTAGTAGGAAACAAGGATTTATTGAACACATATTTAAATAGGGTTAGCAATGCACAAAGCCCCCAGCACTGCACCTTAGTGGATTAACTTCCGACAGATTGTAAACGTATATTCTTTCTACTTCAGCTTTCGCAGTTTTTAGATTTATTTATATTTTCAATTATATGTATGCCTGGTATCTGTATACAGATATGTGTACATGAGTGCATATGTCCATGAGTATGCCAAAAGAGGACACTAGATAAATCATCAAGCTTTGCTCAGATTCATCACATAATTTGAGATGCTATTTAGTACAACTAGGCCTGGAAATCAATGAATGGATTGTGCATATCAACATAGGTTGTTCTTCATCTATGACAGTCAGAATGTGGGAAGTAGATTCATGTTAATTTTTAATAAGATTCACAAATAACATCCCTCTAGGGTACAGGAAAAAAACCAGCAGTGCAGAGAGTTTACTCTAAAATACATTAAAAACCGACATCAAATATACATCAAAACACATATCAAAGTGCTCACAAGTATTGTCCAAATGGCATGCACAGAGAATCGATCTGCTTATAATGTGTCTCAGGGAGAGTGCACCAGCCACACACAGCTCACCATCTGTGGCTCTCCATTAGTGCTCAGCCGGCTTGGCCCCTTCTGTAAGCTTACCTCAACACACTTGCTCTCTGCTTTCCCAGCATGCGTGGAAAATCACTGTTGTGAACAAATGCTCCTACCCGTTCTCTGTCTGACAGTGAGTTATGATGAATAGCATCCTTTGTTGTTTAAGAACTGGCTTGCAGAAAACTTACAAGGTTTGTTTGAGAGGTTGGTTCTAACTGAAGGCAAGAGAGAAGGGTTTTGCCCTTGAACAGTATCTCAAAATCAGCATATAAAGAACAGGCGGATGTGTTCACACCTTCTGTCTCTTAGTTGATGGTCTATACTTCTCCAGAAACATGGAAGTCATCATTGACTTAGCTCGTTAGTGTGCATTTCTCATCAGCCCCCATCACCGAATCACGCCAACTTTACCTTCTCATTGTGCTAGAGTATACTCACCCCTACTCCTCGGCATAGCTGCTTATACTGGCCCTGCTCACACTGTACAAACCTAGTAACCTCTTAAGGTTTTTTTCTCAAATTCATATTTAATGGAGTATACCTAATTGTTTTAAAGACCGTGAAACGTTATCTGATATATAAAACACTTAGGTATTCTCCACTAAATATGAGATGGCAGGCACCTCTATCCACCAAACCATATCAGCAACTTCCATCTTCAGACATCACCCGAAGTTGGATTAGGAGCTCCTGTCTTCACAAAATACTAAGTAGTATGTCAGCATTACCCTTAGTATTTACACATTATAGCATCTTATCCACCAATGGAAGCTCATTTGATGCTTTTATTTTATCTTCCTCTCACTGTTTCATATAGCCCTTAATAGGTAGTGAATGCTTAGCGAATGTTTCTGGTCTGTAATAGGAAATGAGTTGAGTATCACAGTGGGTACATAAGACATGACTTGTGTATGTGTATCATAGTGGGTATATAGGACATAAGTATATTAATACCTTTTATTAAATTTAAAAGCTGACTAATGAACTCACTTCTGATTCTTACTGAGTCAAGACTCAAAGGGAGGTTAAGAAATGGTTCCCATCTCCAGGCAGATATTATTGCTGTCAGACACGTGAAGTTTTTCTATTTAATTGTGTGTATTATGTGTTTTATAAGAAACTCATATATATATATACATACATACTGTATATTTCAAACCCTGTTACTATGTGTAGTATTTAATTAGAAGATGTTTATCAGTACCTAGGGTATCTCAGATGTTATGACAAGTGTTGAAGATTTTGAGAAGCACCAAGACATACTGTCTCCAAGGAGTTGGCAAACTACTATGGGAGAAACAGAGAAAGAATTAGTAATTTATATGAAGGATCAATGAGTTCTTCGTGTGCTGGGTATTGTGCAAGGTGCCACAATGAACATGAATAAAAGGCTGCACCTTTCTTTGAAAGACTCATACAATAACAATTATAATGAATGGTGTATACAAGTCCATCAAAAACATTGGGAATGGAGAGAATATGTGTGTACATTGAGAAATCAAAAATATTCCATCCAGAATATGGAAACTCTGCTTGACATTGAGAACTAGGTTAAAAGAGCTATGGTTTGGCTCATCAGATACAACCAATAATTGTTTTGATTAAGTACAATGTAATCCAAATTGTATTGTGGTGAGTGGGTTTTCCATCTATTCCTCTGTGTCCTGAAGAACAAACTGTTTTGCTAGTTATGACAATAATTGTTTGGGTTTTTTGTTTGTTTGTTTTTTTGTTTTATATCAAACAACTTTTTTTTTAGATATTTTCTTTATTTACATATAAATTTCTCCATTCCCAGTTTCCCCTCCAAAAAACAAAGAAACAAACAAAAACAACCAAAACAAACCCCTGTTGCCTCCCACTTCCCCATGCCTGCCACCCCGCCCTCTCCCACTTTCTTGCCCTGACATTCCCCTACACTGGGGCACAGAACTTTCACAGGGACGAGCTCCTCTCCTCCTATTGATGATTGAATTTGCAATCCTCTACTATACACATTAGGAGTCAAGTTTCATAAATTTAACATACTGGTGGTAGCCTTCAATACACAGGTGCTAGCCTTCAATACACAAGTGCTAGCCTTTAATACACAGGTGCTAGCCTTCAATACAGAAGTGCTGTGAGCTGGGCGGTGGTGGCACACGCCTTTAATCCCAGCACTTGGGAGGCAGAGGCAGGCGGATTTCTGAGTTCGAGGTCAGCCTGGGCTACATAGTGAGTTCCAAGACAGCCAGGGCTATACAGAGAAACACTGTCTCCATAAATCAACAAACAAACAAACAAACAAACAAACAAGTGCTAGCCTTCAATACACAGGTACTAACTTCCAACACACAGGTACTAGTATATCAATTGTATCAAAATTTTCTACCAATGTTGGGCTATTACTGGGATGTAACTTTCTAGAATTTGGTAAAACCCAACAGCAGAAAAATCCCTAGGAAACAAAGGGATCAGGTCATTTTAGAAGCTTTCCCTCTAATCAATAACAACAGCATTTGAATCTCTGTGGCACCAACAAAGCAGCGAGGATTGCCATGGTTAAGAATTTCAAAACTCACCAGTTAAATACCTAGATGGAATATCACCATTGTCCTCACTGAGTCAATTATTTAACAAAAGTGCAATGGCAAACTTTCAGCAGAGAGAGATCATTTGCACCCAATGGATGGCAAATGCCTGCTTGTGAAACATTCCCAAATGACCTACAGAATACAGCACTGCCTACATCCAACCTCATCAGATTGCCAGCAGCTCCCAGTAGTTAGATACAACCCTTCTGAAAGCAGATCATGGGACTCTGATCACCCCTTGTCTTCAGAGAAGTGACCAGTGTCACACATTTATGAAATAGCTGACCAAGGTAACTGGTATGTGGTGGTCAAAGCAGACATGGAGCTGAGGACATCAGTGGATAGTGCTCTGATTGACCAAGGGAGGGAGCAATGATTCTGGCACATTGTAAAGCTTGAAGGCTCATCTTCTCTTTTTAAAGTAAAGCAGAAAAGACAAAATTGCAGAGGAACTATGATTATTGTCAGCTTCCCCAAATAAATCTTTAGGGGTATCTAATATGGGCTTAGAAAGATTTTCAGCATTTTTCAGACAATGAGACATAAATATTATCACACATGATTAATTTTTAGGAGCTGTTTAAGGGCCTATGAAGCAAGTAGAAGCAATAGTTACTGTGTTCATTTCCAAGATCTCTTCAATGAGTTTAATGTGCTTCTGAAGAAAAATCAAGAAGAGCGTGTTGCAGTTTCAGTGTCCCAGTTCTGACTAGTGTGTGCCTGACTGTGTTAGCCTTGGGTAACAGTGACCTGCAGCTAAGATAATCCCACCATACTGAACTGCAGTGACCAAGTTCATTTGCATCTTATATATTATGAAAAATACAGTGAGGTTGACCTTTACAACAAAGGCTATCTAGCAGGATACAATAACCTGAAATGCACCTGATAAAGTATCTTCACAATATATCCAGTCAAACTGCTTGAGAGGGAGAGCAATCATATATGCACAGGTGCAGAATTCTGCTCTCATCCCTCAGGAACCAGAACAAGCAGATAAAACGTTCATAAGGATACAGAGAACATGAACAGCATCATGCATCCACTCGGCAGTCTAAAATACTCAACGTGACACAGAATTCACTAAGCATATGGGATATTACTTAAATAGACCATTATGTGGGTGTATGATGGCTTTTACATATTAAAATAATTGAAATCATACAGAGCAGACTCTCCAGCCATGATGAAGTTTAGACACATGATTAGGAGTAATAGGTTACACACTCATAACAGCTATTTTAAGAGGAAGAGATATTGAGGCAAGCATGTTTCTGCATCGTTGCCCTTTTAGAAATGTGAACAAAAATCAGGAATGAATAAAAATAATTTTAAATATAATTAAATTCCACTACTGATGGGCTGAGGTATATCTTAGTAGAGTGTTTGCCTAACGTGCATGACCCTGGGTTCAATTCCTGGACCACATAAGTGGAATGTCATCTTAACACTAAGGTAGGATAATGATCAAAAGTCTAGTGTCTTGGTTAACTCCCTGTCTCTTCCCCATGCTGTATGCTGTCTCTCCTTTCCCATATTTGCTAAAATTTTCCATCCCTCGAATACCCACTCTCTATTTTCATACTATCTCTTCTCCGCTATCTCCCTTACCTTAAAGCTCCCCAACCCAAAGCTCTCATTTTGTAGTCTCCTTACTTCTAGATATGCTCCAAGCTAAATACCCAAAGCTAAAGATTGGAAGCTAAGGTCTACAAAGGAGATAGAACATGTGGCATTTATCTTTTTGGGCTTAGGACTACTTGTTTTATCCATTTAAATGGAAATTTCATAAAATAATTTTTTTCTTTATAGCTTAACCAAATTGAAAAACATATAAAAAAAAGCATAAACTTATTACTTTGCAAGCTAACCAAATATATAATGGGAGAGAAAGAACCAAAATGTAAGAGCTAGAAGACAGGGAGAAGGGCAATGATGTTTTCTTCTGGGCTTGCCACAGCTGATTCTTTCATAACCTTATAGTAGCTCTGACTTCTCTAACTGGCCTGCACAAGACTATCAGTTAGTCATGGATTGGGAAGATGTCCACGGGGTCTTGTCTGTCCCTGTTGAACTATTGGCTACTGATGTACTCTGGAAGAGGGGCGGTCATTTACTTCAATTACCTATCCACTGAGGATCCCACCTGGTTCCAATGGATGAATATTAAAAAAACAAACAAAACACAACAGCAAACCCCAAAGACATGGAAGGAACTTTGTAAGGGAGGGGCTATAGTAGCCATAGCAGGAAGATTAGAAGCATTATAGCAATAAGAATGCACTTTATTTGTGAATAAAACTGTCGAAGAAGAGACTCAGTGTGAGTTATATAAAAAAAATTTCAAGGTCATTCTTAATTACACAGAGAGTCCAAGGTTAGCCTGTGCTACATAAGACCCTGTTTCAAAGCAAACAGCAAACAAGAAATATAACAATTGCTTGTATCTCATATTTATACAATTCATTTATATAAATTTATATAAATGAATTGTATACATTTATACATTCATATTTACAATCCCTTTTACTCAACAGTATTTTAAACATGATTTCAGTGTTATCCAACTAAGTTATCCAGGGATAATGGAAACAGATAATAAGGTTCTGGTCCATCCACTGAGTTTGGTCATTATTCTTAAAATGCACAGAGACTTGTTTAAACAAATACATTCAGGTAGTTTTTGATTTGGTAGTGATTGAGGGAAGACCCAGTGTCTCTGATGTCCCATATGTCTGTCTGGTTTGCCACATAAGCATGTCTCCTTTTAATGGCAAGATCGATTTCACTAGCACTAAGACTGACACTGGAAATAATTTAGTCTTATCTTTAGTTCATGTTTTCAAGTGTTTTAAAGATATAAGTAGACATTGCTTCCATGTCTTTGCTTGCTATGGTAAAGTAGATCATTTTAATTGAGGAATAACTCTACAAAATAAGAATCATCTCTAGAAAACCTGGTTGGCTAACACTATAATGGATACACAGTGCTAGGCAACAATTTAAAATAGATCTGTGAGCAATCTAAAATGACATGAAAATATGTTCCTACATAACTATTGGGTGAAAACATAGTTTTCAAAGCCACTATACAATGCCAATTATTTAAAAATAATGTTAATTATATTCACATGAATGAAAAGATAAATATCCAACCAGAGCTTGGACCAAGAGAAGGAAAGTGTACCAAAATGTTAACTATGTTTATCACCAGCTGATAGAATCTATAGGCATGCTTTATTTTGTTTCTCTATTGTCTATTGTTGGAATAATAAAAACCTAAATTTCTTTTGCACTGTAGAATGGGTGCCTTAGGAGTGAAGGGAAATCATTTGGATGAGTAATATTCAGAAACATTGTGCTAGGCTTACTTCCTAAAAACAGAGAGGTAAAGTTTGGCTTCTATGTATTTTATTTTTGGGTAGTTACATTTGATTTTATTTCCATATTTGTAACAGAATTTGGTTTTGAAAGAAGTTCATATTCCCATCTCTCTGATCATCACTTTTGTCACAGACTTAACATAAAATGTGAATTTAATTTAAATTCTGAAGTCAAATAGAGACTAGATTGCTTGCTTTTCTAAAGCAGCCTACTTCTAAGATTAGAGGTTCCAGATGACTCTTTTGCAGGAGAGATGGTTTATTTTTTTTTATCCATTTGTACTAATGACAACATAGTGTTTTGGTTGGTATTTACCACATGAAAGTAAATGTAAAAAAATTGATTAAAAAATAAAATGAGACTACTGTCTATCATATCCCTAAGTACTGAAAAAATCAAAGTTACATTTTTGAACTATGTTAACACTATAACAAATATAGCCAGGAAAGTTGTGAAATCATTACTCCAGTATTTGAACGATACCTCATTTAAATACTGTGAAGTGGTTTGCCAAGTAGACAGCTGGGAACACAGTGCTAGGTGATTTGACTTTCATATCCTGCTTAGATTTCTAATTCATAATACACTGAGTTGAATTTTTTTGTATGGAATTAGCACATACATTTGTTTTTTTTTTTCTTTCTCCCCACTCCTCCTACCCAGTACTTGGGATTGACCCTACATCCTTGTATATATGGTTGGCAAGTGCTCCACCACTGAGCTACATCACCAGGCCCTCTAAGCTTCTATATTTTTTTTAAAAAAAGTGTTTGTGTCTGAGTGCTTGAGTACATTTGACCATGTGTGTGGTCATGTTAAGTGACATTTCTTAGGTATCCCAATCATCTTTGAGATAAGGTCTCTCATTGGCCTCAAGATTGCCTAGATCTTCTTGTGTCTCTCTGTCTTTATATCTGGGATTATAAGAACTTATACTGACATGCCTGGATTCTTACTTGGGTTCTAGGGACCAAGAATGGGTCCTTGCACTTGAAGAAGAAGCACTTAATGACAATGCAGGCATCTCCTACATACTTCTTCTCTAAGTTTCTTAAGATCAACAAAGTATCACAACGTGTTTCCACATTTTAAAGTTAAAATATTTTATACAGAAAGCATGGAGTGAGGAGCAGAATCCTAAGTTAGTACATTAGTTAACCTTATGTAGCAATCATCTCTTGTTAACAGTTTTAGTTTTTATTCTCACATTTGTTTTATTGTAGCCTGAAATCAGTGAAATTTGAGTTAATACCATTTTTGATGAAAAAATGATCATTTACTTTGATTTGGCACTTGGACAGCTGGATTTCTCTTTACATTATGGATATATGGTAGATAGATAGATAGATAGATAGATAGATAGATAATAGATATAGTGATAGAGAGAAATATAGATGATAGATATAAAGATAGATGTAGATAATAGATGATAGATACAGAGATAGATAGATAGACAGATAGGTAAATATAGTGGCAGATAGATAGATAGATAGATACAGTGACAGATAGATAGATAGATAGATAGATAGATAGATAGATAGATAGATAGATACAGTGACAGATAGATAGATAGATAGATAGATAGATAGATAGATAGATAGATAGATAGATAGATAGATAGACAGATAGATAGATAGACAGATAGATAGATGAATAGATAGAGACAGATAGGTATATATAGAGATAGAGACAGACAGACAGACAGACAGACAGACAGACAGACAGTTCTTTCTGGATTGGCTAACAAATCTATGGAACAGTGGCATCCTGTGCTGCAGCTGTTCCATCTCTACAGAAAGTTCTTCAGGCACCCAGTTATTTCCTTTGCTATCAACTTCTGTCTCTGTTTAGTGCACACTTTCCCATGGCTCCATGTTAATCATTCACTTAATCTACAAACTCTTCATATTTACATGCTTTCTCTCACTCAACCCCTGACCCTGGCTCCTTTCCCTTTAATTTACTTTTTCTACTATTTTCTACTATTTTTACTGTAATAGGAATTACAGTAGAACTTCTACCATATAAAATCTAATTTCTACTATATACAGAAATGTCTACTATAATAACGAGATTTATGTATTTTCTACATTTGTTGTTCAACAGTTATCAATTTACTTAAAGTATAACATCTATAAAGAACAGAATCATTGTCTATTTGGATTATTATTCCCAAGTGTCTAAAAGACCTCTGGCTTATCACAAGTACTTAATGTGGGTTAGTATAGTTATTTAAAATCAAATGTTGTATAAATGGAATTCATCAAATTATCCCACTGTTTTAGAATATAGGTAATGTGTCATATCATACAGCAGCTAAAACCATATTTTTTGCTCTATTTGCTGAATACTAATAGTACCCCAGAACATGGTGTTTCTTTTACTCCCATTGTTTTTCCTTTTGAGACTGGATCTCACTCCATAGTCCAAGCTAGTCTTAAACTCACACCAATCCTCTTGCCTCTGGCTTTCACTTGTTAGGATGGCAGGTGTGAGCTGCCATGCGCAGATAGAACCTGTACTTTCTATTCAATAAACCAAAAATTATTTTTACACAGAGAATACTGGTTAATTCTTTGAGTTAAAGGTCATGGTACAATCAGTGAACATTTTTAGTAAGATTTTTTTCTAACTCAACATTCTATGCCTTACAGATATAGATGTTTTAACGGGGATATTTTATCATGAAAACATCTCTTTACTCAGTCCTATAGACTAACAAACTACATCATTCACGACTGTAGACATATATCTATCTGTAAGAATCAAGGGAAGGAAGGAATATGGGAAAGAGAATAGAATAGAGCTGGATCTTAGTTGGAGAAAGCATGCAGCCAGTCAGAGAAACATAGAGACTCATATCCGGGGACACTATTAGATCATCTCATAGTTATGTGGAAAGGCAATGCAATTGGCATGGAGACTGATCGAAGGGTTGAATACTTATATCTGTATCCTTTGGATATTCTTCCAGTCCCAGTAGCTCCAGAGTGGCATTAAAGGAGGTTTAAAAGAATAGCACACAGCATGTGTTTAGATATTCCCAAGTAGCTAGTCTAAGCAACATTAGAAGGATCTGTGTGGGCTGGGATGATGGATAGCCTAAGTGCAGTCTGATGAATGCCTTGGGATGGACAGAGAGCTAATACAGGAGAGTCAGTGGTTTGTAAATAAATCTTTTACCAACATCTTGGATGAATCTGACCTTTGCGGTGACAGAGCAGATGATGTGCTGCTACCAAGAGCTAGATCTAAGGGAAGTTTTGAAATAAAATTTTAATAGTGAACGAATAACAAAATCTATAAGCATATCCTGTGATTATTTTGTATTTTACTAAACAGAATCATTCATATGTATACACACATAGCATATGTCTTTGTTTCTTAGAATATGTACCTTTATATATGTCAAATAACTCAAATATATAAACCTCAACAAAACCAGAGTCATGTTACATTATAAAATAATATTGTGATTTTCTATATGGAAGTCTGTTTTTGAAAGCAGAAAGATGAAACAAATATTTTCTGGCTCATATTTTGGAATTTTTAGTGCTTTTTAGTTAACTATTGTACTATTTTATGTACTTAAGATGATCCCAATAACTTTTAGCCTTATTTTGATCTGCATTTATTAATTGTAAATATTAATGAGCTGTGTGTGGTATTTCAGCACATTCATACAGTGTGCATTGGAAAAATCCAGACCCCCTGACTCCCATTTAATCCTTTTCTCAAGACCATCCTTCATCTCCCCTAATCAGTATTCATTAGTCAGGTTCAATTCTTTCTAAGCTTCCATATTACATAAGTGAACATGGGTGAATCTAGTTATTTAGTTTCTGTGTCCAGCTTATTTAACTTAACATCTTCTGGTTCCACGCATTTGCTGCAAATGACGGATTTCATCCTTTATGGCTGAATAAGAGAAGCAAGCTGTATCACTAAACAGATAATTCAGCCCAGATAGTACCAGCACAGAATCAGGAGTCACAAGACCTGAGCTCAAAGACAGCTTAGCTAGTGGTTGGATCAAGCACTAAGCTTCAGTTGTCACCTCAACTCCAAAAATAAATCAATACTTCACACAGCTCTTGTGTAAGCACAGGGTGGTAACTTATTTTCTTTGAGTAGTAGTGCTCCTCTTCATGTGTTCTCTATGAAGAGGGTAGATGGCTCTGCCTTGATACAGCTGGAGAATATTTTTTTAATTAATGGCAAATTCACAAATTTAAACATAATGTCTTTTACCATACTTTTCCAAGCCATTACTTTTCATTCTGAGCCATCTTGCTCTAAATACTCTTCAACTCACATCAGTTCTTTACTTTGAAGACTACTCTTTTTGCCTCTCATGGAAATGCCTCTCAAACAAAAGAAGATGGTCTTTGAGATTGCTCATGAGGTTTTGTGAAGGACAGGGTGGGGTCAACCCACTATAAGTCCCCGTGAGGAATTGGTCACTGGTAGCTGTGGATTCCACACAGGATAGGAAGCCCCTGCATCTCCTTAACTATTTCATGCCCCTTACACTGGTTACCACAACCCCTTAGTGTTTCTCTTCATGTAGAGCAAAGATAAAGCTAATGTGCTACCTAGACTCAATCCATTTCTTGTTGTCTACTAATACATTCTTGTCTTGTTATAGAACTTCATCTCTTTCCCCAGCATCTACAGAGAAATCATTTATTCCATTCTACCTTAAACACCTGCTGACATGTTCTTCTAAGCATAGCTTGTAGTCAGTTTTTTAAGGGCATTTCTAGGGCAAGAGCCCACCACCATAAGGAATGATTCATTCTCCTATGGAATGTTTCTAAAAGCAGAGTTTTACTGACATTTAGGGTCAGTGTCTCTTGCCCTATCTTTGACCATCTACCTAATTCAAGTGAGCTGCCTACCACTAAACATCTGAATGTGAATATATATATATATATATATATATATATATATATATATATATATATGTATGTATATGTGTATACTGTGAGATAACTTGTCAGAGTTATCTGGTATCAAAATTTCTGAATGTGATTAGTGTCAAGGTATATAATGCCAAAGTAGAGAGTCAGAAACACACCAGTTTCCATGGCAGCACATAACAATAAACAATGCCTACATTGGAAAGAAATACTTAGATTTCTGCTAGCCATAGCTGCTTACTTTTGAGTTGACTACTATGAAAGTTTAGATTGGGAATTCATTTGCTTAGGACAGAGACTGGCATGCAGGAAGGTTTTAGAGAATGTTATCCATCACTATATTCAAATAATGGAAACCTGAATAATAAGAAACCCAGTCAATAAACCTGATTTATCCATTTTAAGTGTTCCAAGAAAGATACCTTAAGTGGATGATTTCAACTCTATACATGCAGGCTAACATGGAAGCTTATCAGAAGACGGAGAGGTGTAGAGGTGGATGGGAGAGGAGGTAAGGAGGACATGAAAAAGGAGAAACAATGATCACACTCTATTGAAGGAAAAATGTTTTAAATTAAAAAAGATTTATATTACTCATGTGTATGCCATGTGTTGTATACAGGTGCTCTTGGAGGACAGAGGAGGAGGTTAGAGTCCCTAGAGCTGAAATTACCGGTGGTCATGAGCCACCCAACGTAGAGTGGGGACACTCTCAACTGGTGAGGAAGCATTCATGCACCTATCTTTTTTTTGGGGGGGGGTGAGAAAGTAATAATGAATATCCAGGTCCCAAAATAACAGCCTAGTTAAAGTTATTCTTACTATTCTGAACTACTCTAGTCAAAATGGAAAATTTTTTTCCTGTTAAAGAAATTTTCATGTGGTTTTTCATTCAGCTACCTGTAGCCTTAGGCAAAGTACATAGCTAGCAGGCTGCTTGCTGGCAAAGTCATAACCAATTATATTAATTGAAATTTTACATTCCCTCCCCCACCAAAGTAAAGGTTGAAATTATCTATTGAAAAACAAAATACTCTTGGCACTGATGCAGCATGCTTTCAAGACTGTAGTCATGTTGTCTTCTTGGACATTTATGTAAACTTGAAAATTATTTTAGAGAGGAATAAAATTAGGGAGATGCACCTCCTGTAAGCACACTGATGTTATTTCCCACCTGACTCCATCCATGTGCCAGCTCTAACACCAGGAATCATAGCTAAGAAGGAGTTTACCCCTTCTACCTCTAAGCATGAGTATATAGTGTGTCTGAGAGGTAAATTCAGTAGGAATTCCAGCCAGGCTGCCCACCAGTTTTGGAGCTTCTCATCCACATGACCTTTATTAGTTTTGAGCATGGTTGCTGTGTGAGGCGTTCGTCTGGGTTACATAAACTGAGTAAAGCTAACAAAAAATCTCCATCTGAACTGGCTGGTTTTGTGTGTCATGTTGACACAGGCTGGAGTTACCACAGAGAAAGGAGCTTCAGTTGGGGAAGGGCCTCCATAAGATCTAGCCGTGATACATTTTCTCAGTTGGTGTTCAAGCAGGGAGGGCCCCTTGTAGGGGGGGATCATCCCTGGGCTGGTGGTCTTGGGTTCTATAAGAGAGCAAGCTGAGCAAGCCAGGGGAAGCAAGCCAGTAAGTAACATCCACGTATTTACTCTGCATGGCCTCTGCATCAGCTCCTGCTTCCTGACCTGCTTGAGTTCCAGTCCTGACTTCCTTTGGTGATGAACATCAATGTGGGAAGTGTAAGCTGAATAAACCCTTTCCTCCCTAATTTGCTTCTTTGTCATGATGTTTTGTACAGGAATAGAAACTCTGACTAAGACACTGTCATTGTAGAGATTGTATCCTAGGGCCCAAGGAGTGTGGATGAGAGAATATAAACTATAGAAATATAATTGTCTGTATATCAGAAAATAATATGGCAAATGGAAACAGAAAAGGAGACTCTGATGCAAGGGGGAAAGCTGCAGAAAAGATTGACTACAACAGTCTGAGTGAAACGCTGGTCCACAGAGGCAGAGCCCACTACAGTCACAGGAACAACCAAAGAAGCAGCAAGAGTGATGCTTTTTATGCTTCTATTTTTAGGACAGAGAGAATGGTAAGATATTAAAAATACATGTCATCTTGCTCGCGCTCCACTTGTTAGAGTGTAATTCCTGGCCTTGTCTCTCAGAGCTCTCGATAAAATAAAATATAAAAGAAATAGGTGATACTGCCTGAGCACCCAGAGCCTTTGAGGTCGGTCCTAATTTCAGTTCTGTTGGTTATCTTGTTTCCTATTAGCTGTCTCAGTCCTCATGGGATGCAGGAAGAAAGCACTGAATGGGCCGTGCAGTTCAATTCAATGAGCACTTATTACTACCTTGTATTTGGCCAGCACGACTTTATTCAATTTAAGTTAATGCAAAATTCAGTGCTTCTCAAGGAGTTGGTGAAATGTGTGTCACCGATAAATGAACCGTTTGAGAAAGAAAAAAAATGTGGCAGTGCTCAAAAAGAGAGGAAGAGGAAGAACATTATCATCTCAGGTTAGCCCGGAGCTTTCTGGAAAAAAATGAGAGCAAGTTTATCCTGTGTGGCAATGGTCTGAGTGAGGGCTGCTGCCAAAGAGGTAGCAGGGAGACCTGCGGAGAGAAACAGAAGGTTGAACAGTCTTGAAGGGAGCCTGGCTGGGGGACATTTGGGCTTAGAACAATTAGTCTCTAGATTGGTAAGGATCTCCATTCTACTATCTTAGATAAAGGGACTAAAAGCACATATATTTGCACACTGTGGGAGTCTCATTAAAGATACCGGTTTGGAGCAAAAAAGTCTAGTTAAGATGAAAAGGTTGGAGCGGTTCAGCTGTTACTTTCCCAGAAGACCCAGTTCTTATTCCTGCGCCCACATGGCAGCTCACAATCATCCATAACACCAGCTCTAGGCTTTTAACCACCCCTTTTGACCTCCAAGGGCATGGGACACGGGAGTGGTGAACAGACACGCACCAACCAAAATACCCAACTATATTAATTCTTTAATTAAATGATAGAACCTTAGATAATTCTTTCCATAAAATACCAAAGACCATCCCGTTCCTTCAAAGAACACGGGCGTAATTACACGTACTTACCCTGTAAGTATAACCTCCCTGTTTTCCAGCACTACAGTGCTTGAATCTAGTGGAAGTACAAAGATTGGAAGAAAGAAGCCTGGGGTAAGCTAATTGGCAAGAAGGGGGCGCTCTCGGAATATCCAGTTAGCTTATACACAGCAAGCTCTAAGTGAGAATACTTGCCCAAGCAGGCCAGAACTCACTGTTTGCCTATGCTTCAGTAGGGTGGGGACATACTGGGAAACTGGTCAGCCTGAAAACATTTAGTTGCAACAGTGAGCTGAGTACATGCGTGAATCAAAATGTGAGGAAAAAACCTCCTTGGGTTTCAGTAGTCCTGGCCCCGCCTCTTCCCGCCCCACTCCACTCCTCCCCACGCCCAGATTTAGGAGGAACTCGGGTCCCTAACGCTAGCCTCGAGCCCCTCCTTCTTCTCCTCCCCCTCCCCCCAACTCCTGGAGCTGGCTCCCCTCGAAGCCTCAGCTAAGACCCGGAGAGGTGGAATTTCGATTTGAAACTCCCCAGCCAGGGCCGGCGCTGGGCATGCTCAGTGCCTCGGTGTGTCGGTCTGCTGCTAGCTGCACAGGCAGCAGAGACGCTGCCTGGCTCGGAGACTGGCACCACAGTCCACCCCACTGTCACTACCGGCTGCGGGCTTCCAGAAGGCCAAACTCTCACCTCTTCTGAGCGCCTTGCCCCCGCCAGCCATCTCCCCCATCTCCCGCAGCATCCTACTTTCGCATCTCCCCATCCCCTTAGGGAGACGAAGCGAGTGCTCGGTTCTGTGGGCATGCCACAGACTGCTCTGTGAACCCAAGCGGAGGACCCTGTCATCGGATGCCCGGGATCAAAGGACTCTCGGCAGTGGTTCTCTCAAATAGCACTTTACCTGAAGTGGGATTGCGGTGGAGTTTCTCCTCTGCCCCTCAATGCACACACTATGAAGAGGAGAGCGATCGGCTTCCCTGCGCTGTGCCTGCTTCTTAATCTTCACGCTGCAGGTAAGGGCTTGCGGGGTTCAGAGCTGAAGCTGAGGAGGAGATGGGAAACAGCACATGCTTAAGGACTCTAGGGAAAGCTTGCCTAGCAGAAGAAGGTTTGGGATAATGTCTGAGGGGTGAGAGAGTGCACCTGTTGGAAGGCTAGGGCTGAAAACTTAGGCTAAATTCAGCTCTTCTTTCTTCTTTATCTTGCATGGCGAAGAGTGAACATTTGAAATGTGAATATAGACTTGTTTCCCCCTCCATTGAGCTTTTCTGCTTGCGCTTCTAGGCTTTGCACTTGGTTGCACATTTTACAGGAAAAGAGATGCTGCATGGAGCCCTTTCTACTGCAGCAGCTACATCCCTAAGGTCTCCCAGTGTAGCGAGCTAGCGCTCACGGGGATGCCCTGCCTGTAACCTGATGGTCTGCATCTCCGCCCCTAAGAGCCAAATGCACAGTTTATTCACAACGCTGCTCCAGGCTGCTCTGGCCCCTGCTCTTGTCACTCGGGTTTTCTGAACCAATAAGAGTAAGGAAAGGTTTCACACGGGAGGCTCCTCTCTATTTCAGCACCACGGTCAGTATCCGCAGTCAGAAAAGAAAAACCCAACCATGCTGACAAGCCTAGGGGTTATCACTGTCACTCCAGGATAGATTGGATAGGAGACAGCGAGAGTGTAAATACATAAAAATAGATTGGGCACAAGAATCACTTTCTAATTCTAGGGATGTAAAGCTGATAAAGTGCCTAGGAATTTTATACTCCATGTCACCTGGCTCTTCTAACACTGGGGACAGGCTCTCTGGACTGTACCCTGTGTGATTTTTCACACACGGGAACCAAAATAAAACATGGCAGAGAGGCTTTTAGGAACTCTGCCGAGACCGCAGTTGTCCATGCAGTATCCCTGTAGCAAGCACAGACCTTTTCTTTGAGTTTCTTCCACACACATTCATTTCTCTAAGTACACCGAGTGGGAGTGTATTATGTTACTGTGACCATTAACACACACACACACACACACACACACACACACACAACACTGCAACCCTTGTGATAGTGCTCCAAAAGACTGAGTGCTTTTTTTCATGTATGCAATAATGGAAGTGAAATGTAGTACTTTTTTTGTCTTGACTATTGCTATTTAAATGCATTGTGAATTTAGAAACAGACGATGTATAGAGACAATAAAGCTATAATTAAGCTATAATTAAGGATGCATGTTAATTATTATAATTATAATATTACATTGTGTGGTGTCCAGCGGTTCTCTGGTATCTTGAAAACCAGTGGGAGAAAAAGCTATAACTTGGTTAGTATATTATTTGCAAACAAATATAATGAATCTTTTCATTGCCACATACAATTATTTAATGTTAGACTATATGATGAAAGCATAAACAATGTTATTGTTTTACATCCAATACTATTTAATGATACAATTGACAAAGATAACCATTGTCAAAAAAAGTTTTCATTGCCACCAAGTTAAGTAATTAATTAGCTGGTAAAATAATCAGTGTAGTTATTCTTGGAAATTATGTATTAACAAATGTTGAGGATTGTAATTAATGCATACTAGGTAGTCATAAGCTTAAAATTATAAATAGACTTTATACTAAGCATGTAGAAAACATTTCTAATTTATTATGGATGCACCCTGGGGATAAGGGAAATAGAAGACATTTGCTCATTAGAGGTGAAACTGAGAAGTCTGTATCCCTTGATGATGTCTGGGCCTTTGCCAAAGTGTATATTACAAAAGCCAAAGAAAATCTATACTCTACACTTTGGCTTCTTAACATGCAAAAAAGATTAAAAATAAGATTATCCAACCAATTTTAGTTTCATAAGGCAACAGGTGACTTGCTATAGATTTCAGGTTTCAATTGCAGAATGCTACATATACATTAATTGTATTTGTGTTTAATACAGTACTTTAGAATGGTGTCTTGTCAAAGCAGATTGCAGGTCTGAGATTGTAATTGTCTTGCCAGTTTCATTTTGGATTCATTTTTAATTTTAAACAGCAATTTGTGGGTCACAAGCTGTCATCAGATTAAAATGTATCACAGTTGTCTAATAATACTGTTTGGACTTTTCATCAGAACTCAGATAAATATGGCTTTCTTGATCTATGCTCCCACAGACTTAGGTAATAAGAAAATAAGTGGCTAGGAGATCAAAGATCAAGAAGCCTCCAAGCCTTTAACTTGTTGAATATCTGAGTTTATCTCCTGTAAAGAGAGCCATGTTCCTAGGACAGAGGCTGACTTTATTTTTAGAAAGGACAGTGACACCCATACACATTAGCTGCCTGGCTGAAAAACTAATTGCTTGATATCAGTCATACCCAGGTTGCCAGCAACTACTTTATGGCGGCACAAATGATGGTATCTTAGGATGCTCCACAAATGGGGTAAATTAAATAATGAGATGGGCTGTAAGTGTTCTCAGCTGTGCTGGGAATTGTTGCCTGGGGCATAGGCATGTCTCTAATGATAAGACTGGAAATTACTTTCACATGAGTGCCATCTCCAATTACTTGGTATGGTTGCCTATGGCATGGTGACCTCAAGTCCTGACAGCCTCAATAGGGGGAAAACTGTGATCTGTTTGTAATGTCTGTGGGAAGGGAGTACAGTGCAATGTACTTGTCACTCCTGGGTAAGGAAGGCCAAAGAAGCTGCTTAGCTCATAGCTTGGTAGAGAAGTTGAAGGAGGTATGACAGCTAGTTGCCACAGATCTAAAGAAACAAATCACACTTATTGTCCATCCAGTTTCTTAAGGCATGAATAGCAAGATGCAGTAGTGCCAATTGACAACATAGTCTGGAAAAATAAAACACAGGCTTCCAGACTTATTACTGTACACTACATAAAATTCAAGTTCCCAATAAAGCTAAGAACACTAACATCCCATTCCGTCAGCCAAATTCTCCCATTAATGGAGCATTCTAAGATGTCATCAGTAATATCTTCACAAAGTAGTTGCTAGAAACTTAGGCAAAACTGGATCTAATAGAATAAGACACCATTGTGTTAGTGGTGACAAATCCTTTTTCCTTAGCTGTCCTTATTCTTTGATCCAATGTAACAAGGAAATTCCAGTTTAAAAGCGCACTTCATAGACATCCAAGAGTCAACCAAAAACCATGTCAATGGGAAGATTTCTTAAAGAAAAAAATTGTGTGGAAGATCCACAGATCTCTTATTTACTTCAGTCCTCATTCATTCTTTGCCCAGTGAGTCATATTCCATTTGAGGAGATTATGTTAATGTGGTAGTATTTTCAATGCCAAGGAGTAATTTTTGTGATATTCTCAAAAGTTATCATCTAAAAGCTTTTTCTTTTTTTCTTTTTCTTTTTCTTTTTTTACATTTGAATGTTGTGACAGTAAAGAGGTGGTCTTCAACCCATGATCTTCCTCAGCACAGGAAAAGGTGGCTTTGGATTCAGATTGACACTTTGTCCTTGCTGCTATCCTTTCTGAATGACACACATTTCTTCAGGGTATGTCTCAAAGGTGTCCCTTTACTCTCCAAGACTTACATAGCATATCTACCCAGTCTTCCAAAGGGACAGATTTCCTTTCATGGAGCCATAAGTATCTCGGAAGTCATTTGCAGAAATTGTATGCTTAAGAAAATGAGCAGACTAACAGGAGAAGTATTTTCAGATTATATGGTACCCTTGGTTGTCCAAAATCAAAGATTACTCAAGCTAAACACAGTCATTAAAATGCCCAAGATCTGCAGGATTCTCCTTCTCTGCCATATTTAAACTTATCTCTGCTCCTATTAGTCTCTATTCCTAGAAAATAATCTACTTACCTTGCATATGTTTTCCTTTGCCAAGGAAAGCCAATTCGTGGCTTAACCTACCCATGACTTGAGATCTTGTTCTTTAATAAAATGTTACCTTTTTAGTGGAAATTTCTCTTGATAGCTTCCTTCATACTCCTCTCTCTCAAACTGATACCATCTGCCCCTCAACCTTCTCAGAGCTCATATATTTCACATAAATAGACTTTCCTTACTTTGCTTATTATGTTCCCCTTCTGTACAGGGAAGTATAAGTCCTTTAAGGATTTTTATCTACTTTGCTTTGCTGTATCTATCAGAGATCATGTCATGGGTGTGATGAGATTTTTCACTCATCTCAGATAGGAAACCCATGACAGACCAAAGTATGAATAACTAACGCCAAACACATTGGTGAACCAACGAGTTTTTGGAGTCCTCATGTGGAGGAATATGGGTGAGGGAATTATTTATAGGAAAATGACTCAAAGACAGTTGCATCACCAAAGACCACCTTGGCATGGATGATAGCTCACAATAGCTGGGAACCTGGCACATAACCATTCCTTGAACTACAACACATTGTCATTTTCAAGTGACTTGGTTAGCCAAAACCTCTTCCAGGCAGCCTCATGGGTATCTCATTCTTCTGGGAAGCTGGTCCACTCTCAGAGTCTTCTTTGTAGCTTGGTTTGTCTGAGAGTGAGTCTTTCAGCCTTTAGTGTTTACTCTTAAGATGGAGGGGCCTAGTCAGTCTGCTACATTTATGAAATTTCCTGAAGCTGTTTTGAGTTGTTTCTTTCTAGTTAAGGATCTTCCTTCTAAGATAGAATGTTTCAATTTCTGAAGAAACTGATACACAAAAAGCAGGTACTTGGCATAGACGATTCTAACCTCAGTATTGTTTAACTGTTGCTATTCTCAAGAAACTATTTTTGTTACTTTCTACTTAAGTCCATTGGATAATTGTATTCAAAGCTATATATCAGAGATCCCCAAATCCACATTTCTAGCTCAGATAACCCTCTTGAACTCTAGTGATCTTTTTATCATTAAACAGACTCATCAGATACTCCATAAGAATGTAATAGCCAACTGTTTATACTCTATATACATGGCTATACAATTCCTCTTATTTTTAATCATCCATGTCACAGAGAATAATGCCAAGATGCCCATAATCTAAGCCTAAAACCATAACTTATCCTAGACCCTTTATACTAATTTGATCATTGCTGTGACAAAATATAGGACAAGAAGCAACTTAAGGAATGGAATAGGTATTGTAGTTTACAGTCATAGGAGCTGCAGTCCATAATGGCTGGGAAGAGAGCAAAAGAAAAGCTGGTCACACTCTGGAAGGAGGCACTGAACAAGAAGCAGAGCCACGCTATAAAGCCTCAAAGCCTGCCCCAATAGCCTACCTCCTCCAGCAGGGCTGCACTTCCTAAATTTCTCACCACCTTCCCTAGTGGCTCTACCTGTGGGAGACCAAGCATTTAAACATGAGTCTGTTGGGACATTTCATGTTCAAACTACAATACCCTCCCCATCATGCTCTATCCTAAAGATGCTCAATTCTTGAAATCAAGCCTTCTCTACATTCATGTCA
>NW_022196910.1:43120279-43135865 GCF_008632895.1 Mastomys coucha
ACCTTATCTCAAACCTGTCCTTTATAATAATGTCCTAAGTAAATTCTGCAAACATATGGAAGTCTCTTTGTAAAATTGTAACAATACTGTTGCTTTTTCCTTTACTTGGAGTAAAATCCAAATATACAAACATGATGAGGTCTCTCTTAATCAGGTTGTTCCTAACTGTAGCTTTATTTTCTGTCACTGTTCTCTTCATGCCACACTATTGTCAAACTAATGACCAAATTCTGTTATTGACATGTCTCACCTCCTTTTACTTGTTATTTCTTTTCTCTTAACTATCTACTCTATTTTGTTTTCAAGTCTTACTGTAACTTCATTTTTGATCATATATTGCCTACTTTGACTCCTCCCTTAATATCTGATCTTATTCAAGCCACTTGCCTATATTTTCCTCATAGGCAAGTGCGTTCCTCTACCAATACAGCAATTGATGATCAACACCAAAGCAGCATTTTGATGATCTTAAAGAAAACTAGGATTTGTAATTATTACTTTTACATACCTACTTCCTATAAATTTCCATGTTATTCACTATGCTATCAATAAATTTTAATATATAAATATATTTTAATTATTATTCCAATATAAATATATTTCAATAAATAAATATATTTGGAATATTTGTGGTGATATAATGATGGTAAATTGATGCTAACTAATAGATGATATCTTATTTTAATGGACATGAATATGAGAATTTACTATTCCCTTAACTAAATTTATATTCATTTGCAACAAGGAAGCAGATAAATAATGGGTTTGGTTTACTAATAGATTCCATTTGTTTTCCAAATGCATAGTATGATTTATGGGCAAATGTTATGACCTCTTCCTAGATTTTTTTTGTTTTTTGTTTTTTCAAGACAGGGTTTCTCTGTGTAGCTCTGGCTGTTCTGGAACTCACTTTGTAGACCGGGCTGGCCTAGAACTCAGAAATCTGCCTGCCTCTGCCTCCCAAGTGCTGGGATTAAAGGCGTACACTACCACCACCCAGCATCTTCCTAGATTGATAGACATTCTTCTATAACTTTTTTATAAGTTCATACCAGTAATCAAGTTAGTTTTGCTTTTAAAAAAATAAAGCATCAGATAACCAACACAGGACAATAATTGGACACTAAGAAATATTCTTGATATTTCTATTTCTGTTTATCAACTAACTATCATCTGTCTTATAAGAGGAAGCATGGATATTTCCCACATTCAAAATCAAGATGAAAATTTAAAAATAATCCAACTCTCTTTTTCGGCCCCAAACAAGTGTATGGGCATAAAATGTCTGAGCAGTTGGGTAATTGCATCATTTTTTCTCCTCTTATTTTATGTATAAGTGGATTTACAAAATATTGTTCAATCACAGTTTTATGGGGAACATACATATACACAGAGTGGAGATTGTTTTGTGAATTAAAAAAAAAAGTCACTCTAAAAAGATTACACATCAAAATTCCATTCATTTCACCATTATTATTCAGTGTAATATAGATGATATAGTTTTGGATAAGCTTATTGTTACATCTGTTGAAAACTATTCTGTGAAGTCAAATTCAAAAAGACAGAGAAACCCCCATTCCCATTTCCATTTAAAGGGATATTTTGAAAGATCCAAGTGCTTACAAACATCAGAATATCACCAATGTTTCCCCATAGCTTTGCAATAGAAAAAATTAATAATAAGCTGTCATTTTAGAACCAAAATTTCTAATGCCAATGTATCATATTATGTTGTTATAAGTGCCTATTATAGTAATGATTTTTGCCACAGAAAGATAATTAGCTAATTTATATTGTGAACATTAGCACTTTTCATTTAAATAATTTCAACTCATAATGACTATTTAGACTTTCTTGATAATAAAATCTCACTTGATTTCAATATATTAAGATAGCAATATTCATTAAAAACACAGTTGAATGGACCAACAGCAAAGCAGAACTAATCACTGACACTAAACAACCCCAGATCAATATGTCTGGCTGCACTATAGCCAGTGCTCTCTGTACAATTGGATATGAGTTGTCTTTTTTTTTTTTTTTTGGCTCAACTCTGAAGCAATGTCCGTTTTTCAACTTAAATAAGAGAAGACAGTCTAAGACAATCTTAAAGCACTGGAAAATCTTTGGTAAGGAGTGTTTAACAAACACAGGAAAAGCAACCCAGAATGACTCACTGGTTCAAAGTCAATATTTACAGAAAGAACAAGAACTGGTAGCTATTTTATCATGTTAATGATCCAGTTCTTGATCCAGATGGAGCAGAACAGGATGTATAAGTAAGTAGTCAGTGCCCATCATTTGATGACTTTTATTTATTGGTAAAGGTGCATATTATGGGATGTGACAAATATAATACCACTGTAAATTAGATTGAGAGATGATTGGCCCATGTATATAAAGGTAGGGTTTTTTGTTTGTTTTGTTTTGTTTTGTTTTTAATGACAAGCAATTTATACTGTGTTCTTGATTTCAGATGTGTTTTATTTTTTTCCAGTTCTCCCTGGGAGAAATTGACATAGCATGAATAAAGAGAAAGAAAATTGCTGACTTATAGCAGGATGGTATTTAAGAATTAAATGGGATAATATACACAAACCTATGCTATTTTAATAAGATCCATGTAAATTATCTGCATTATTTGATTGAGGTAGGAGAGAAGACATATGATAGTTAACTGCCATCACAAAGCAGTCTCTCCTTTCAGTGCTTGTACCTATGTTTGAGGAGCAGGCGCACGCTCATACAGATTGTGTATTTCAGGTGGTATCTGAATTTTTCACCTATTACATGCATGAACCTGAACACAAACTGTGTTTAGCACCAAGTCTAACATCTATCAGTCCCCAAATCTTCCTCCCAAAATTTCCCCTAAAACTCTCATCTAAATATTGTCTCCTGCATCATGTTTTCGAAAAGACCTGGATGTGAGACACCAATTTACTTTTAGTCTCTCTGATAGTGAGTGGAAAAGATATAACATATTAATACCAAAAATCTGAAATAGCTAGTTTCTGCTGCATCATTTTGCTTCGTGGGTATTTTTACAAGTTATCTCAAGTCTCTCTGGAAATACACAGTGCAAGAAGTTCAAGAATTGACCAACGACTGCCATTCAGAGCATTAAAGGTTTCCCCGCTTCTGCCTGCTGTGTACCAACCCTTTTCTACTCAGCAACTGGTTCTCTTCTGCTTACTGCCTGTAGCTCACAGAGCTTCTCCACTGGACTCAGGGTCCACATGGAGAACTGTCCAGGTTTCTGTAGACACTGGAGAAGAGAGGGCTCTCTGGACATAAAGGAACAGCAAGGGAGAGTTAGGGACAGCAAGAACATGTATTAGGAATGGGCAAAGATAGTATCAAGTCACCAACATTCTCCTAACACTCACTCTACCCAGCTATATGTCTTTTCTCTGTGAAAAATGTTCATTTCAGGTAAATGGATTACCTTCAAATCTGGTCTATTTCATTTGGACTGTAGTACATGTAAAAACTTGTTCCAATTACAGAATTTTTCCACAGTTCTTCCCTTCTATGTAAAAATCCAAAGACACAGTCAGGTGGTTGTTTTGACACTTCTGAACATGCTCTGACAACTGAGAAGATGTGTGGGGTAGCACTCACAGTTTCTTAAAATCCTAATACAATTGGGCAGGCTCCTGGCAAACCTGCCTGTCTCTGAGCATCACCTAAACATGAGGAGTCTACCTTTGAGCATTTTGTTTCCTTGGATTCTGAATGCTTGATATTACCCTGATTACCTGAAAATTTACTTGCTACACACTAATAGAATGTTTGAATGGTAGATTTTATCATGTTGCTTGCAACTTCTAAATCTGATCACAGGTAGAAAACATTGTAGCAAATGATTACATGAAAGTGAAAAAGGTCTTCTCTCAAGGTAAACATTGAATTTCATAGAGAAAATTCAGATTTTTCTGTAAGAATAGAAAAGGACAAAAGATAGCCTCATGATGTGTTAAACTGTGTCCTAAATACTTTAGTAATGTGGGGGAGAAAGTATATTTTGAAATGACACAACTGTATTATCATATAAGCCTCTATTGTCACAAAGACAAAAAAACAACCTTAGGTGGCCTGCCTCCCCAAATCTGAATCCCATCAGCTGTCCTTAACTGTGAACTTTCTCTGAGCCTCCATTTCCTAATCTGTTGAATAGGTTTGCCATCATGCTAATGTTCTTGCAATAACTTGAATATTTAAGAAAAATAATTCATAAAACCTTTTAACATAATTTTTAAGATGATGAATATATCCCACTACTGGTAAATAGAAGCATTGCCCTATTAGGACACAAACATTCTCATATGAGAAGATAGTATAGATTTCTACCATTATAAAAAAAATACATGTTTATTGTTGGACTATCTTTTCAAAGGTTGGTCACATTTTTTTTTTTTTTATGAAAAGTGCCTGCCATGAAAGTCAAACTGGCAGGTTTTCATATAAACAGTTGCAGCAGAATGTTTGCCTTATAAATGTAGAGATGATCTGGATTAACAAATTTCTGCTGAGGGAACTGAATCCCAACTTCAGAACTCAATAAAATAAACTGTGTTCTCATTCACATGTGGCATCTGAAAAATCTGGCCTCGTAAAAATAGAGAAAAATGATGGCCAATGGTTCAATTGTAAGATGTTTCTTTTAAAGCTTAATGTGTGCAAATACGTAGAAACAAAACTAGGTAAGTGATTGCCTGCGGCCATGCATTGGAGGGCAAGGGTCAAAAAGGAAAGAAATGGAGACTGACCACTAAAGTTATTGGCTCTTTCTGAGGGAGGAAATGAAGTGCTCTATAATTTACTGTAGTCATACCCATATACCTCAGAGACCAAATTAGAAACCTTTGCATTGGTTTTAAATTTTAACAAAAGAAAAATATAAAATAGACAAATAAATAAATCAATAAAGTCTATAAACTTAAAAAATACAAAGTTCATAAAAGATGAACATCCTCTCACCACCAGAAGCAATATAATGGTGGACAACCCAAGTAAGCGCACATCAGCCTCTGGGCTAAGGCACAATGAGGGACTTGTAGTACAACAATTCCCACTGCCCACTCCATAAACCACCTGAATTTAAAGATCCATGGGCCAATGAGATGGCTCAGTGAAGAGAGATATTTTATCTCTTGGGGCCCCAGGACCTGAGTTAAGTCCCTTGCTCCAAAAAGGTGACAGAAGAGACCTTACTAAACAGATTCCCATCATCCAAAGGCCAAATCTCCCGTCTCTGATGCTGATCTTCACAACTAGAGGAATATGTATGAGACAAACAATATTAAAAATAAAAAATTAAGTCCATCTGAAGGGTAGAGCTAACTAAAAGAGGCTTTGAGGGGTTGCGGTGATGGCTTCATTCTGTAAAATGCTTCGTGTGCAAAATAAAGACCTGAGTCTGGATACTGGCATTCACTTCCACAGTTAACCATGTTGTACACACTGTAATTCAAGCATTAAGAGTCAGAATAAGAGGATCCCAGGGTCTTTCTGGTCAGCCAGTTTAGCCAGTAAGTAAGCTCCAGGTTCAATGAGAGACCTGTATCAAAGAGATGGAGAGACATAAAAGAAGATACCTAAAAATGACCCCTGGCCTCTGCCAGTGAGTATACAGGCACAAGTACCCAAAGCACGTTTGTGTACATCTTATGAGACCAGTTGCTCACCACATTTTAACTAGTGGCTTTCTGTAATGGTCTACTTCTGCTGCAAAAAGACTCTTTTTTGATGAGGGAAGTGAGATCTACACATATCTGTATAAAGACAAGTGTTTAGACTATAGTTAGAAATTATAATTGTTTGGGAAAGTGGCAGTAATTGGTTCTCCCCTGGGATCTATGCCACAGTCCCTGGCTAACCCTAACCCTAACCCTAACCCTAACCCTAACCCTAACCCTAACTCTAACCCTAACTGTTAGGCTGAAGTGTTAGCCATGTGTGTCTGCTAACTGTCCCTACAATTTTTAGCTGTGGGCAAGGAAGAATAGGAGGGATTCCTTCCAGAGGCCAACTAAGGACCTCCTTCTTCATCCTTTCCTCTTCTAATGGGTGTTTATTTCTCTGTATTTTTAGTTAAGACAAGATTTTAATTTCGAGGTGTTTGGATTTTTTATTGGTTGTTCACTTATTGTGTGCATGTATGTGCATGCATGCCTGAGTATGTGCATATGTGTGTGAGTGTGAGTGTGTGTGTGTGAGTGTGAGTGTGTGTGAGTGTGAGTTTGAGTGTGTGTGTAAATTGTGTGTATGTGAGTGTGTGATTGTGATTGTGTGTGTGTCTGTGTCTGTGTCTGTGTCTGTGTGTGTGTGTACACAAGGGTCACAATGTGCATATGGGCACCAGAAAACAACTTGTGGAAACTGGTTCTCTCTTTCTTCCATGTGGATCTCATGGGTGGAATGTGGGTGTCCCCACTTGGTTGCAAGTGCTCTTAACCACTAAGCCATCAGGGTGTTTCAAAATAACTCTTCACCTGCTATGAACCGTATTTTTAAAAGAGACACTATGTTTTAAAATTGGAGCCCAGCTTCTCAGGCAATTAAAGGTTCTGCTATATACAGTGGGCTACTTTTTATGCTAATCTAAAGAAAATATTTTTTCAAGTCAATGGGGATAGTTTCTAATCACTATGACTACTTGTAAATAATTATATTTCATTATTTATGTTAACAAAAATATACATAAAATTGTTTTACTTCACTTTTATCAAGTACCCTTGGAACTTAAATCCTGTAATTTCTTCATGAATTTCAGAAATAGGAGTAGATTCCTATTTTTCTGGCTAAGAAAAGCAGTCTAGCCAGATGGGCAGTTTTCTGTACTCTAGCTTTCTCCAAGAGAGCAGATCTCGGGCTCAGTGTAACATTTATTTAGAATTCAACAACATTCCTGTCAACCTCCCCTCCAGGCAATGAACTCAGTTCTTCCAGAACTTGGAGACATCTGACTCCTTCCATCTGAGCTGTTATACATTGTTCTTCTTCCAGCAAAATCTGACTTATTCCAACTGTCATTGTCCCAAACTGTATTGCTTTTATTATATTGTGTTCCACTCTGTAACAGATACCTATCCAATGAAAAACAACTCTATTAAAACTGATGGTAATCAAGAAACAGGAGATAAGCCTCCCATGACAATTTTTCCATCAATACATAGCACCACTGAATCTTTCCCGTGACGGTTGTCCATTAGAGTTTCTCATGGTACAGCTCAACATTCAATGGATGAGAAAATTAGGAAGCAGGGAGGGGCACCCAGGGTCTTTATAGTGCAGTGGAAGGTAAGAATAGGAACTACTTTTCTTTTCTAGTGGAATGCTCAGGGACTGTGGAAGGGATTATGCCAAAGGATGCATAGGAAACATTTACAGGTGCACTAGCTGAAACCATTCCTTATTGTACGACTCAGGTCCTTCTCTAAATAGAGCAAAATAGCTCCTGCTCTGCCCACACAGGCCTTTCTCTGTTCTTGTTGTTTTCAGCTTCTAATGTAGACAAATCAGATATGTAACTAGTCAAACACATGGATGTTTAACAGCCCAGCACCTCCTAGTGAGATCTCTTTTTCACCTCTTAATAGCAAATGCTTATAGGCTATATTGCTGGGAAACTAGTTAGGATTTCTTTCTATTTCAAGCCTTTTGGGTTCTTGATGTGTTCGCAGTTTTAGTATATGCAGTTCTTGACATCTTATGGAAATCCTGGTTTCATTTTTATTCTTGTAGCAAGAGAGTTGGTCTTTCAGGATGAGAATTGGTATCAAATTGGTTGTCTGTTATCCATATATAGAACAAGCCTGTATACACGGAGACTTATATACATAGGCATTGATATGTTGTTAGAGCATAAAAGGACATGAAAACAGAAGTCTTCAAAACTAGTTCGACACACAAGTCCAGTCATTATGGACTCTTTCAAGTTGTCTGGATAATATCCCATTATAATCAATTGGAGTGAGCAAGGCTTCTGCCTTGAGAGACCTCCTCACAGACCTAGACCATCATATCTGGGGAGGCTGTATGGGTAAGTTTCAGTGATGTTATATGCCTACTTTTGAGTGAAGATCAGCATTATAGTGATGTTTGGGGCACTCACTACTAATATAATTAGAGAACAATTGAAGGTTTTTTCTAATAGTTTTCTTCTTACATTTAAGGCTCTTTTTAACCTTGTTGCTTCTATAAGTGCCAAAAAAAATCATTTTTTATATGCATGGGAAAGCATTTTTAGAGAAAAATCAAGAGTAAGCAGAAACTGACTAAATGTTACAACTTTTCCTTTATGTAAATCCATTTCTATTGTGTTTATAGACTCCTGTATTTTATGTAGACATTGCTAAGAAAAGCTTCTGATATTACCAATTTCACTCTCCTCTCTAGAGAAGAAAGAGATAGCAGTGCTTAAAACATAAGTGTCAGAGATACCAATGGCCTGGGTTTTTTTTGGGTTTTTTGTTTGTTTTTTTTGGGTTTTTCGAGACAGGGTTTCTCTGTATAGCCCTGGCTGTCCTGGAACTCACTCTGTAGACCAGGCTGGCCCCAAATTCAGAAATTCGCCTGCCTCTACCTCCCAAGTGCTGGGATTAAAGGTGTGTGCTACCACTGCCCAGCTTTTTTTTTCCAATAGCCTGTTTTAATTGCTTCTTTCAGAGGGAGAGGTGCTTCATATTTTTCTTCCAATCATAAGTTAGTAACATAAGACTTGCTGTGCTAAGACTTATTCTGTTGGGTGTTCAAAAGGCCACTGGACCTCTGTGTCTAGGAGTAACCTACATTAAATTTGAAATAACAACGCATAAAAGTAGTCAAATGTACTCACTCTGGTCAATGTAGTTTCATAAATATCCCTTTTACCTTGTGAAGATCTCTTCATATATCATTAAGGTCATAACCAGAAGGTAACGCCTGTTCATAATTTTGTGACTATCAAAACTCACTGGTTATTCTCATGCAAATGTTGGTTTTTATAATAAAAGGTACTCTTATTTTGAAAGCAGATGTGTGACTTTAAAAGGCCACTTAGTAAGCATTCTGTGAGAAAGCCTGCATCCCTCAGGAAAAATTGCCACTGAACTGCCAGCAACACAGGACAAACCCTTGCATACATCTTCGGGAACTTTATCTTTCTTTAAAGAACCTTCAAAGTGGAAATCTTTTAATGTTGCTTATGATGTTGGCTAAATGGTTATGCTGTCAAACTGCAATCTAAATATGAACATAGAGTAGTTCTGCTCACACACACAGAATAAAGTTCTGCTCACACACACTGTTCAACCTGCAGTGCCTTCCCTTCGTTCACTCTTAAAGAGGCTTCTTCCCACTTTGCACACAGAAAATAGAAATATCAGCAGATAATTCCTCAGCCCCCATCACCAAACCGATGGCATCTGTGAACTTGTCTGTCTCTAGAAAACTTTATACTAAGGAGAATGTTTTATTTTGAGCAAAAGCTCACCCTGAGCCTGCGCATTGGGTCACATCTCTTCTGATCTCCCAGTGGAACTCAGCCTCTCCCTCTCTCTGCCCTCACCCTGCAGGCTAACAATCATCAGTTTGTTTTTCAACACTGCACAGTCTTTTCTATTTAGAATGCCAATTAAATAGGAGACACGATGATGTTTTGGCAGTGTCTTCTTTCACTCAGTCTAAAAACCTCTCAGATTTATTCAAGTCACATGGATCAATAGTTCATTTATTTTTATGGGTGATTAGTACTTCATTGTACAGATTACCAAAGTTTATTTATTCATTAACCTTTTGGAGGATATTTGAGTTATTTCCATTGAGACTACTTGTTAATATAGTTGCTACAAAATTTTAAAAATATTTTTGTTTGAATATAAGATTTGATTTCTCTAAGATTTCTTTGTGGTAAGTGTGCAAAGAAGTGATTTTGCCACATCCTATGTAAGTGCATGTTGAATTTTAGAAAAACAGCCAAGGCTCTTTCCCCGAATGCCTCTGCTGTTTGTATTTTTACCAGAAAAATCTGAAGCCTCCTTTTTTTAGGTCTTTACCAGCACTGGATATTATTAGCAATTTTCATTTAGAGTTTCTGAAATGAATTTTACATCATAATTTTAAATATTAATTCATTAATGCCTGTGCTGGTATTAATTAATACACTTCAAATCTTTATCCCATGTATAAATTGTTTTATCTGCCAGCTGGTGGATTTTGAGAGTTCTTTATATATCCTGATGACTAGTTCATCTGCAGAGGCTCGAAATTCTTTCCTCCCAATATGTAGATGGCCTCTCATCTTCCTAGCAGTGTCTTTCAGATAACAAAAGGATCTTAATGTGAAATTTGTCAATTTTAATATGTATTTAATTTTATGTGTATGTCTATGTGGGAATGTGTGTATGTGAGTTGAGGTCCCCACAAAACTCACAGGCAAGAGCTGCCCCTGAAGGTAAAATTACAGGTTTGCTCTATATGGATACTAGCAACATAACTTGGTTCCTCTGCAAAAAGAGCTCACACTCTCAAATGTTGAGCCATCTCTCCAGCCTCATCATCATCATCATCATCATCATCATCATCATCATCATCATTTGTGGTGGTGGTGGTAATTCAGTCTCCCCTCCTGCCCCCCACCACTAGGGGTGGTGTATCTGTGTAGATCAGAGGATAACTTGTGAGAGTCACTTCTCCCCTTCTGCCATGTGGGTTCTGGGGACCAAATTCAGGTCAAAGAGCTTGGCAGCAAGTACCTGTACCACTGAGATACCTCATCAACTCCAGTTTTCTTTTATTGTATGTGAATTTAGCATTGTCTACCAAAACTCCTTGCCTAAAGTTATATACATTTTTTTCTGATTTCTTCTAAAAGTTGAGTGATCACATATTTTTAGTCTATGAGTGATCATACATTTTTCATGGCTATGAGATTTATGAGTCAAATTCTGTATAAAATGTGAAGTTTAAGTAAAAGGATCTACTCTACAGTTGTACCCTAACCCCAGCCTCTGGCACCCATAGCTACTTCCTACTTCTGTGAGTTTGGCTGTTTAGATTCCAGAAATGAGACCTTGTGGCACACATCCCATGCTTGATTTGCTATAGCAGCCTCAACCATGTTGCTACAAATAACCAGATATCCTTCTAGGAAGGATAGACAATACTATTTTCTGTAAATACTGCATGCTTTTTTTAAACTACTAACTTATTTGTAGATGCTTGCATTGAGTTTCTTAGATGTTGAGTCTAGTCCTACAATGATTATAACAATTTCATTGCCTCATCAGGAGGGTTGAGGGATCCTAGAGGGGTTGAGACCCAGGGGGATTCCCCTTCTAAGGAGAATGGGAATGGGAAATAAAAGGAAAAAAGAGTCCCTTTTCTTCTCTGTTGTGGTTCATTTTTTTAGCATAGATTTATGTGTAATTAAAATTATTTTGTGTACTTAAAAAGTTTCATGAAAGCTTAATTACATTAAAAATAGAGATCACATAACAAAAATGTAACTAATTTCATTTGTTCAGCTGTGCTCTCAGTAGTGAAGTTGCTGGGCCATAGGGATATTCTTGTTTAAATGCTTTGACGAAGCCATGTGCCCTCATAGCTGTAGTTATATCTGTAGAGTTTGAGGGGTTCATTTTCTCCACATCCTTTTGATACTGATGAGAGCAATCCTAAGCAGGAATGGAGAGATATATCATCATACTTTCAATTTGTTTGTTCCTAAGGATGACTGATGCTGAAACAGTTTTCATCTCCTTGCTTCTTATCTGTCTATCTTCTTTAGGGAAATACCTATTCAGGTTCTTGGCTTGCTTTTTAGCAGTTTACTTTCTTGCCTTCTAGTTGCTCCAGTTTCTTATTGTCCTAGTCAGGGTTTTACTGCTGTGAAGAGACACCATGAGCAAGGCCACTTCTTATAAGGACAACATTTAATTGGGGCTGGCTTACAGGTTCATAGGTTCATCACAGCAGGAGCATGGCAGTGTCTAGACAGGTATGGAGCAGGAGGAACTGAGAGTGCTACATCTTCATCTGAAGGCTGCTAGTGGAAGACTGGCTTCCAGGCAGCTAGGATGAGGTCTTAAAGCCCACACCCACAGTGACACACCTACTCCAACAAGGCTACACCTATTCCAATGGCCACATCATCTGATAGTGCACTCCCTGGGCATATACAAACCATAATACTTATTTATTTTGGATGCTAAGTCTGAATGTGTTCCCCAGAGTTCCTGTGCCAGAAACTTAAAGCCATTGCAAGAGGGGTTGAGAGAACTGATTACATCATGACAAATCTACCGTGATGAATGGATGGATGCTGTTATCTTGGGAATGAATTACATCCAGTGATCCCTCTCTCCCTTTCATCCTTCACCATGGAATAACACACTATGTAATGTATGGCTTGAAGCAGGGTGTGGGGAGGAGAGGAAGAAAATGGAAGAGCTTGTAGAACTGTCCTGGATTTATGTGGTGGGTTTTTTACACAACAAAGATTTAAAACTAGAGTCTCTTCAAGATCTCTGTGGCCTGGTACCCTCTGTGGGTTGGCTAGAGATGAATAAAGCTGGAAGGGATGTGTACATAGATGATCATCTTTCTTATGAACTTGGGCTTCTCTTCAGTGCCCTTGCTCCCTTCTTCTAATTTGCTTGTCATGTTCATCAGATAGACTGTTTTGTGTGGTGTCCCCTAAGTCTTACAGTTCTGTGTATCACAAACAAGATACAATGAATTCGATGTATTATACTCACACTCAGAACATTCCAGGCCTTTTAAGCCTCTTCGAGATTATTTCATCTCGGAACTTTCATATGATTCAGTTATAGCATATGTGGACATATGCGCAAGAGTCAGTATACAGTAGTGATGCCTACACACGATGATGAGTGTAGACAACGTATAGAATCTACCTTGGAATCCACTGATAGGTGAATGAATGAAGAAAATATGATACAGGAATACAATAGAGTTTTATTCAGCCTCAAAAATGAAATGAAATGAAATGAAATAAAATGAACAAAATCGTGTTGTTTGCAGGAGTTCTTATGGAAAGGAGTATGTCATTGTGTTACTTACAACAAGCCAATTTCACGGCTCTAATATAACCTCAATTAAGACCAGGCTCCACAACCAGCAGCAGATAGCTGCTCTGTTATTTTTGGAGAGGTTATTTTGTTTTCTGTCTCATAATACTTTGTCCTTTTTTGTTGTTTTTCTTTTTTTTCCCCTTAAAGGTCCTTTGCTTATATATTATGGTTTCCAGTTTTGTGTTTTATGGAAGTACTATGTGCAAATGTATGTGTGTGTGTGTGTGTGTATGTGTGTGTGTGTGTGTGTGCGTGCGTGTTTCTTGTGCTTTTTCTTTGACTCTTCTTTTTTTTCTGTTTGCTGGTTTTGTTTTCTTCTGGTTTGTTTTTCATTTTTCTTATTTTATTAGTTTTTCTAAATGCCTGTTTGTTTTCTAATGAGAAAGAGCAAGAAAGAATGTGGATTTAGGTGGGTGGAGAGGTGGACAGGATCTGAGAGGAACTGAGAGAGGAAAAACTATAGTCAGAATATATTGTACAAAAAATCTATTTTCAAATTTAAAAATAACTTATTCAAAAAGCAAAAGATATGAAGGCAGAAGAGAAATTATTTGAGAGGAAGGAGGTCAGAAGGTAGAAAATAGTAGAACCAGGAAAAGTAATGGGTGAGGTAACACTGTGTGACACAACTTTTCTTGACACATTCACATCTATTCAACCCAGAGAAGAACCCATGACAGAGCAAAGTATGGATACCATCAAAGTCCAATTGATGAACCAATGAGTTTATCAGGTTACTTACAGGAATATGGGAGAGGAGTCACTTACAGAAGCAGAAATGACTCAAAGACAGCTGCATCACCAAAGCTCACCCCAGCATGGGTGACAGTTCACAAAAGCTGGGGACCTGGAGCACACTGCACAGCCTGTAGGCAGCTCAACAGGTTGGAGAGTGTCCGTTCCTGGTATCTCAATGGGCCTAAACCCCTTACAGGCAGCTCAGCTGATTTCTTCTTCTTGAGAGCTGGGCTCTGCTCTTTGAAGAGAGAGTCTCAGCTTTTATTGCTTATGAATGGATGTGGTCATTTTCAGAGACTTCCTGAAGCTCTTTTGAGTAATTTATCTTTCTGCTTAAGGAGCTTTTCTACAAGGTAGAATGTTTCAAACTAGGAAGAAACTGTTTCACAACACATGAATATAACAATATGCATTATATACCAGCATGAAAATGTCATGATGAAACACATTGTTTCATGCAATTAACATATACTGCTTTTGTTGTTACTACGTATCTAAATGGGTCTGAACTCAAGCCATCATGATTACCACAGCAAACTTAACCAATTAAGCCTTAAGCTATTTTCCCTACTCCCATGTGTACCGGCTGGTTTTGTGTGTCTAATTGACACAGGCTGAAGTTATCACAGAGAAGGGAGCTTCAGTTGAAGAAATGCCTCCATGAGATCCAGTTGTGGGGCATTTTCTCAATTAGTGATCAAAGGTGGGAGGGCCCATTGTGGGTGGTGCCATCCCTGGGCTGGTACTCTTGGGTTCTATAAGAGAATAGGCTGAGCTAGCCAGGGGAAGCAAGCCAGGAAGGAACATCCCTCCATGGCCTCGACATCAGCTCCTGCTTGAGTTCCAGTACTGACCTCCTTTAGTAATGAACAGCAACATAGAAGTGTAAGCCGAACAAACCCTTTCCTCCCCAACTTGCTTCTTAGTCATGATGTTTGTGCAGGAATAGAAACCCTGACTAAGACCCCATGTCTACAGTTTTTAAGTATTTACTACTAGTTTAGAGTTTCCTCATGGGTTCAACATGAATTCAATTTTTTTCCAGACATGTCTATGACTGCATGTTATAAACACTATTTTATATTGTAATGTTGATACTAATGTGTGGTCTTGGGAATGAATAAGAAAGGAAAAATTATGTTTTTGTGTATTAAGTTGAAAAGTGGTCAACCGTGCTGGCTAGTTTTATGTCAACTTGACAAAAGCTAGAATCATCTGAGCAGAAGAAATATCAATTAAGAAAATATCTCCATAAGACCAGGCTGTAGGCAAGCCTATAGGGCATTTTCTTAATTAATGATTGATGTGGGAGGGACCAGCCCATTATGGGTAGTTCCATCCTTGACCGGATAGCCCTAGGTTCTATAAGCAGGCTGAGCAAGCCATGATGAGGAAGCCAGTAAGCAGCACCCTCCATGGCTTCTACATCAGCTCCTGTCTCCAGGTTCCTATTCTGTTTGAGTTCCTGTCCTGACTTCTTTCATTGATGGAACAATGATATGGAAGTGTGAGCTGAATTAATCTTTTCCTCTCCAACTTGCTTTGCCTCATGGTGTTTTATCACAGTAATAGAAATGTTACTAATACAAACATTATGAACTTACATTTCTCTATCTAAATGTAGATACTACCATAAATTTATTTTTCCAGTTGTCTTTAAATCTCCATTGCTGGCTCCTTACTGTAATGTCAACACAGCCATTGAATAGATCTTTTTGTTTTTTGTTTTTGTTTTTGTTTTTGTTTTTGTTTTTCAGTTCTTTTTTTTT
>NW_022196910.1:43137156-43157424 GCF_008632895.1 Mastomys coucha
TGAACATGGTGGAGCATGTGTCCTTGTTACATGTTGCAGTATTTTTTGGGTATATGCCCAGGAGTGTTGTTTTTCAGTTCTATCTCCCATGTGGCTGCAGTTAAGGTGTTTTCAGGGCTTGGGTCTCAGATGGAGGCTTGATTTGGGAAAAGATTTCCTTCTTAGCTTAATTATGTGATTGCTAGAAAGATTTAATTCTTTGAGAAGTATTGGCCTATAGTCTCAGTTCCTTACTGACTTTTGGCTAGGGGCCACCAACTTACACAGACTTGATCCAATACAGTTTGTTTTATCAAAGTAAGCAAAAAAGTCTTCTAGCAACACAAAAATTGAATTTTTAAAAAATGTAATCATAGAAGTGATATTCCATCACCTTGTCTGTATCTGTTGATTAGATGTCATGTGTCCTCAGTAGCTGAAAACTGCACACAGACATGACTTCTGGAGAGTGTGGTCAGAGCCTGCATTGTAAAAGACACTCTACCATAATAGCTTAAGTTTTTTTCAATTCAATTTAAATCAAATATCCATCCATCCATCCATCCATCCATGGGTGTGGGTGGGTGTTTTGCACACATGTATATTTGTGCACCATGTGTGTTCATAATGCCCCTAGAGGCTAGAAGAGGGCACCAAAGCCTCTGCAGTTGGAGTTATAGGTAGCAATGGTGCTGGGAACTATATGGGGTCCTCTGCTATGAGTTCTTAAGTGATAAACCATTTCCAGCTCCTTGCCTTCGTTTGGGTGTCAGCATTTATTGGTGAATTTCTCTATCTTCTTTTCTGAATAATTACCTATATTACCCGGCTTACCATTTTTCAGTTCAGTAGTGTCTACTTCACTGTTTAACTCCACTGACAAGGCTCCAAAACTTGTTTTTCTTTTTCATTATAACAATAAACACTTTTTAATAATTTCCTCTCTTGTTTCTTTGAACATCTTTTTGAAATTTTATTTTCCCTTCATTTTATTTTGTTTGTTTGTTTATTATGTATACAGTGCTCTGCCTGCACGTATGCTTGCATGCCAGAAGAGGATATCTGATCCCATTATAGATAACCATGTCATTGATGGGAATTGAATTCAGGACCTCTGGAAGAGGAGCCCATGCTCTTAACCTCTCAGCCACCTCTCCAGTCCACTTTATTATTTTTGAAATAATAATATAATTAAAATATTTCTCTATTCCCTTACTTCCCTCCCTCCACAACACCCCCCATATAATTCTTTCTGTTCTCCTTCAAATTCATGGCCTCTTTTTTCACTGTTATTTGAATTCATATATACATATACATGTAGGAATATATTTTCTTTTTTCCATTTATTGAAAATAGACTTCTTTCTCACACGATACATCCTGACTAGAGTTTCCCCTCCTTCTGCTCCTCCAAGTTTCTCTGCACCTCCCCTTCCATCCAGATCCATAGCCTTTCTGTCTTTCCTTGAAAAACACACTGACTAAGGGATAATAATAATATAATAAAACAAAAACTAACACAATGGAATAAGATAAAACAAGCAGGAAGATAAAAACTAATAGAACATCTTCACTCAACCTATTTTAAAGCTTTCTTTTTCTCATTTAGTCATCCTTTTAAGTGGAAATCTGGCTTCTTCTGCTCTCTGTCTCTCATAACGGTAGTCTATTGGTGTGCCTTGCATTTATTTTCAATCTATAAGAACTACTTTACTGACATTTATTTTTCATTGAAACCTACAGAAGGTCTATTTCTATACTAATTTCTAGAGAGAACTGTATGCACATGGGTTTTCGGAGCCTTCAGTATCAGACTAAAATACTTACATATTTGAAGACATTTTTATTAAACTTCCACAAACCACTCTTTTTTTATATATAAAAGCAAACATTTAATTGGGGATGGCTTACAGTTTCAGAGTTTTAGTGCACTTTCATCATTGCAGGAAGCGTTTTTGGCAATCAGGCAAACATAATACTGACGAAGGAACTGAGAATTCTGTATCTTGATTCAAAGGCAGCCATGAAGAGATTGTCTTCTAGAGAGCTAATAGGAGGGTCCTGTCAGTACAAACCACTCTTATTTCTTCCCTCCTATTCTGTGCTTTTCTAAGAAAACTAAGAACACTTTATGTTACTCTGCCTATTTTCCTTCTATCTATTAAAAACTACTTATTTGGCACTAGATTTCTTTTCTATTTTATATCCCTCACTCCCCATCTCCTCACAAATCAGCCTCCCCTTCCCTACCTGTGCACCTTTGTATCCTTCTCTTTTATACCCATCAATTTGTGCTCCCCATATGTTTTTGGGTGTGTGACTTTCCACTGGAACATGGTCAACCTGCCAGGGCAAACACTCTTGGGGAAGAACTGACTCCTGTTCTTCCAACATCTTTCAATGACAATCTAATTGTTTCTCTGCTAAGGGTGAGGCTTCATGCCCACCACATCCCTCTTCATGCTGGGATTTGGTCTAGCTTGGGCTTACATTGGGGAATATATACATGCTGTCACAACCACTGAGTTCATATGTGCAGCTGCCCTGCTGTGTCCAGCAGAAAGTGTTTCCCTGTACCCACCCACTGGCTCTGGCTCTTATAGCCTCTCCATCCTTCATCCACAGGATTTCTGAACCTTGGAAGAAGGGGTTGGGATATACATATCCTATTTAGTGAACAGTCTATAGTCTCTTATTTCCTTTACCTTGACCAGTTGTGGGTCTCTGTGTTACTCACCATTGTCTGTAAATAGAAGCTTATCTTACCTGCTGAGGTTTAAGAGAAGCATTTAAAAAAAAACTTTAACTATAACTTGTTATTTTTATTTTATGTGTTTTGCCTGAATGTATATCTGTGTGAGGGTGTCAGATCTTGGAGTTACAAGCAGATGTGATTTGACTTGTGTATGCTGAGGATTGAACCTGGATCTTCTGGAAGAGCAGTCACTGCTGTTTGTTTTCCTTATTCTTAAGTTTTTTCCTTGGTTTCCAAATTCACTATTATTTTAACATACAGCGTGCTTTTGATCATATTCACCTCCCATTATTCTCTGTTCTCTCTCTGCCTCTCCTGATGAACGCTTTTCTTCACAACTAGGCCTTCTGCTTTAAGTAAAACCCAGTTAACATAACAAAAGTTGCCTTCCTGACCATAAGCTAAAATTATCAAGTGACTCCCCTACCCTTACCCGCTACCCCACCCCGCAATATGCGCATGCGTGCATGTGCAAACACACACACACACACACACATACACACACACACACAAATGCTGTTCTTTTCAGAACTGTGCAGGTCTTCTGCACAAACACACTGCAGGTTCATAATTGCAGAAACAATGATTCCGCAGAATGCTCCTCATCCTCTGGCTCTGACTAACTTCCAGTCTTTCTTCAAGAGTGCTCCCTGTGCCTTGGAGGGGTGTTATAGGTGTCCCATTTAGATGTGGCACTCCACATTACTTTTTAAATATTATTTACTTATTTTTATTAAACTAATAAAATTTATTTTAAAATATACAACTCGGTATTGACATCTTTAAGTCATCAAAATAATTTATAATCGTTAAATGACTCAAATATACATGAAATCTTCTAAAGCTAAAAGTAATATGCACTCAACCAGTTTTTAAAATCTATTTGGAACATTGAACATGATAGAAGTAGAAAAAATTTCTTATGAAGTCCTCTTTGAAAAGAAATTCTGACAGGTTCCTGATTGGACAGAAGAAACTCTTACATCTCCAAGAGAGAATACGCAGCTTAACTGTAGCATCATAGAATGAATTGGGTAGTGTTCTTTCTGTTTCCATTTTGTGGAAAAGTTTGAAGAGTATTGGTATTAGGTCTTCTTTGAAGGTCTGATAGAATTCTGCACTAAATCCATCTGGTCCTGGGCTTCTTTTGGTTGGGAAACTGCTACTATTTCTTTAGGGGTTATGGGACTGTTTAGATGGTTTATTTGATCCTGATTTAACTTTAGTATTTGGTATCTTTCTAGAAAATTGTCCATTTCATCCAGATTTTCCAGTTTTGTTGAGTATAGGCTTTTATAGGAGAATCTTATGATTTTTTTTAATTTCCTCAGTTTCTGTTGTTATATCTCCCTTTTCATTTCTCATTTTGTTGATTTGGACACTGTCTCTGTACCCTCAGGTTTATCTATCTTGTTGATTTTCTCAAAGAACCAGCTCCTGGTTTTCTTGATTTTTTTTATATCTACTTGGTTGATTTCAGCCCTGAGTTTGATTATTTCCTGCTGTCTACTCCTCTTGGGTGTATTTGCTTCTTTTTGTTCTAGAACTTTCAGGTGTGCTGTTAAGTTGAGAGTGTATGCTCTCCTCAGTTTCTTTTTGGAGGCACTGAGAGCTATGACTTTTCCTCTTAGCACTGCTTTCATTTTATCCCATAAGTTTGTGCCTTCATTTTCATTAAATTCTAAAGTCTTTAATTTCTTTATTTCTTCCTTGACCAAGTTATTATTGAGTAGGGTATTGTTCAGCTTCCATGTGTATGTGGGCTTTCTGTTGTTTTTGTTGTTATTGAAGGGCACCCTTAGTCTGTGGTGATCTGATAGGGTGCATGGGATTATTTCAATCTTTTTGTATCTGTTGAGGCCTATTTTGTGACCAATTATATGGTCAATTTTGGAGAAGATACCACAAGGTGCTGAGAAGAAGGTATATTCTTTTGTTTTAGGATAAAATGTTCTATAGATGTCTGTTAAATCTATTTGGTTCATAACTTCTATTAGTTTCAATGTGTCTCTGTTTAGTTTGTGTTTCCATCATCTATCCATTGATGAGAGTTGGGGGTTGAAGTCTCCCACTATTATTGTGTGTGGTGCAATGTTTGCTTTGAGCTTTAATAAAGTTTCTATTATAAATGCCCTTGCACTTGGAGCATAGATGTTCAGAATTGAGAGTTCTTCTTGGTAGATATTTTCCTTTGATAAGTATGAAGTGTCCTTCCTTATTCTTTTTAATAACTGTTGGTTGAAAGTTGATTTTATTCGATATTAGAATGGCTACTCCAGCTTGTTTCTTGGAACCATTTGCTTGGAAAATTGTTTCCAGCCCCTTATTCTGAGGTAGCATCCATCTTTGACACCATCTTTGACACTGAGGTCCATTTCCTGTATGCAGCAAAATACTGGGTCCTGTTTACACAGTCACAGCTCTTAATCACTGATCCATCTTTTCAGCCTCAAGAGAAGTCCTAACCTTTGTGTATAATAATAAGTCATTCAAAGTCCATTTAGCAGAATATTAGTAGTTGGTACTCTCATAAGGCCTAATATCTTAGCCACAGCTTTTTGGCCCAACAATGGTGCCTGATACGGGTTTCATCTTGTGGCTCAAGACTTGTGTCCAATCAGAAAGTGGTTGGTTACTCCAGTGATGCTTGTGCCACTGTTACACAAGTGTTCTGTCTTCCTAAGTCAGGCATTACTCCTAGGGTTCACATGTAGGTAAGACTGATGATTGCTTTACTCCTCTAGTAGTGCATGTATCACTTTCTGACACCATGAAAGCTACCCCTAAGGATGATGCTTCCAGATTCGTATCAGCTTATTATTTCCATGTTCTGTGACTCAAATATGGGATTTCTTCACCAATTCAGTATTACTTGGAGAGTAATCAATAGCATCAGCAATAGTTTATAGGGTCTATGACACCTCACTGGCTGACAACATCAAGAGAGGTAATTAATTCCTGGCAGGGGAAATTTGATTTGTTTGCCTAGGGCATTTACTATGTGTATTGTCAATCCATCATCAGGTAGCTCCATTTTGATTATGTATGTATGTATGTATGTATGTGCAAACAAATGCATTAGGAAGCTTTTTACACTAAGTAGTATGTTCCCATATTATGTTTTAAAGGTCTTTAGTGTTATTTATTCCTCCCCATATCCCTTTCTCTAACTTGCCATCCAACTCCCCACACCTATTTAACCCTTACTGTTCCATAAATCCTTTTAAGCCTTGATACCATTGCTTTTAATTTCTCCTACTTTGAAATCTCTTCTGCCATAGTCTCCTCTAGTTTCCTCACCTGTGTGGATATTCCAAGTAAAACAGAAATATCTAAAACTTCAAAGCTAGTGCCCACATTTGATCTACAAGTTTGATCACATAACTGATCTATAATATTTACCATTCTAGGTCTAGGTTACCTCCTTCAAAATGATTGTTTTCAGCTCCATTCATTTACCTGTAGATTTCATAATTTACTATTTTTAAGATATCATAGTTTGGTAGAGATGGTGGTTAAAGAGTGATGACTTTGGAAAGAGCTATACTTTGCTTTTCTGGATGAAGTAAGAATTCCTCACATTTGTAAATTAAACAATCCTTAAGAACATATATAAATAATATCTTGAGATTTAGAACAGGGTTTCAGTGTTATTGTTCTTACCATTTTATTAACAGAGAACAGTACTGAAGTGTTTTAGATTTAGATTAACTTTCTAACTACAAAGTGGTCATTTGGATGACATTGAGTGTCCAAGACAAGTTTCTATGATTCTGAAATATAAGAGGCTCTTCATCTCTCTGAGAAACAGAATCTGGTGTTATGAAAAGTTGTGATGAAATAGTTACCTTGGAGTTGAAAAATAGAATAGAAAAAATTCCACTTCTGCCTGGTTAAAGTTTTCTAAGACTGCCCATTGAAAGAATATTGTTGTAAGGAAGGCATATTCTATGTTTAAATAAGCTTGGGATTCTAACTTCAGATATAGACTGTCCTACCAAGGACTACACCTAACAAGCATGAAGACTATATTGAACATGGTGATGGTGTTGAATTAGGTTTGTCAGTATTTGAGATTTATAAAAACACCTTTAGGTCTTGGCAAGACATAATATATAAATGATAAAAAGAAAAATTGTCTATAAAAGATATACTAAATGCAGAAGTAATTGCTCAGGCTACTTTGCCACAAGCAAATCTGGGGTACCTAGATGGCTAGTATTACTATGTGTTAATCTGTTCTCTTTTTGTATCAAAAAGTAGATTATGTTGTTGCTTTTAGAATATGTTGACTAGCCAGACAATGTTTTTTTTTAATTAGATATAATATCTATTTTCCTCTATGGTTATTGTCTAATGAAAGCAGCAGATATTAAATTCAAAGAATATTTATCTAACAGGAGAATAATGAATAATAATGAATGTACTTGTTGGTGTTTAGGCTCAATTGCTATAACTAATACATTTATAATAGCAACATCTATAATGAGGTTGAAATTTGTTTCTCTACTACTCAGAAGTTCAAAGATGGCCATAGTATTTTCCTTTTTCCAGAGAGCAGAATTATTTTATGCTGTTTCTCTTTTACATACGGTTTCTATATCATACTCTTACTGCATCAACCATATCTAACTCATCACCAATGGTGAAAGCAAGGTTTTACATATATATGTATATATATATGTATATGTGTGTGTGTGTGTGTGTATTCAAATTAATCACCTACCAGTGGAGATATATTTTCACATAGCACTATTTAGTCAAGAGAAAGGCTGAGAAATGTCTATAATTTTATAGTATGAAGAGTGAGGGTGCTATCAGACACAAATTGCTGTTATAAGCATACTCTGATTTTTGCCTTTGGTTACCTAAACATAATCTGCTAAAAAAAAAACTATAAGCATGGAGTAAAAATTGTGTATGTTAATAATTTCTATAATAATTCTACATAACATAATTTTGTGTATATGGTCATCAACAAAAACAGAGAGAGCTTAAAAACAATATATTTAGCATTTGAGATGCAGACAGGACACTAGACAAGTCCAACACAATGCTGTAGGTTTAGATAAAAGAAGGAAGGAACATGGTGGAATTGCCTTTGTCAGTAAAATGCTTGCTGCTGTTCAAGAATGAGAAGCTGAATTTACGTCCCAGTGCACCCAAAAAGAGTCAGGACTGGAAAGCATGGTTATAAGCTCAGCTCTGGGGAGACAGAAGGACCCTGATGTTTGACAGCCTGCCAGTCTCTCTGAAATTGATGAATTTAGGTTCAATTAGAGCTTGATTGTCTCAAAAGATAAGGTAGGGAAACTATTGAGGAAAATACCCAGTGTTAACCTCTGTCATCCACAGGTACATGCACACACACACACACACACACACACACACACACACAAAGAATGTATGTATACACAAAAATATCCTTGCATGCATATCCACAAATATACATATTCTATATGTTCTTCTGGATAGAATCTTTTATTTCTGCCTGTTTCTTGTCTTGTAGAGTGTTTTTCTGGAAATAATGATCATTTTTTGGCTATTCGTCAAAAGAAGAGTTGGAAGCCAGTGTTCATTTATGATCATTCACAAGATATTAAGAAGAGCCTGGATATCGCTCAAGAGGCATATAAACACAACTATCACTCCTCTTCCAAAGTTCAAACAAGCAAACGTCACCAGATTATCAATTCAGCATTTCCTAGACCTGCTTATGACCCGTCTCTTAACCTGTTGGCTGCGTCTGGTCAAGATCTTGAAATAGAAAATCTCCCAATACCAGCAGCAAATGTGATTGTGGTGGTAAGTACCAAATTAACCGGCACTGATGCTGGTCTTGATGGTGATAATGATGCTGAGGCTGATGTTAGCACTAGTGCTGATGCTCCTCTCTGTGACTAATATCAGGAGAAAAAAGAGAGACTAACTGTGAACACTTAGCATTGGGTTTCAATGGTTACTTACCAGGGTGTCGCGACCGGTCTCGCCAGCAAGAACGACTTGGCAACAGGATCCTTCTCAGCAGCGCTTTATTAGTAGCTCCTCTTGAAGTTTGAAGCGAAGGACCCCATACCCTGGAGCTACTGGCTTATATAGCCGGGCGAGACTGTCTGATTGGTGCACCATGCAGACACCTCATTAACCTACCCCCGCGGTAGGGGGACGAGCAAACGTGTTACTGTCTGATTAGTTTAGTGCAAGCACCTTATTAGCATATCCCCATCGGGAGGGGGAGAGCCGAAGGAGAGACGTGTCACTGTTATCGCGCCTGCGCCAAGCGGCTGTCAGTGGTACGGAAGTGAAGTTGGCGCCATTTTGAATAGACGCTGGCCAGCGGCCAACACCAGGGAATTTCTCATTCTCTGATATGGTTTCTTTGCTACTCATTATTTCCCTTTCCCATGAAATAAGATTTTTTCTATATCATCTTCTCATAGGCATGGTCCATAACATGTATATATGGAGAAATAAAGATTCTACCAGGAAGGCTTTACTATTATAGCAGACCATATCCTATACAGAGCTTCCTGCCCTCTATGTAATATGTTCTTAAAGAATAGGCCTATTATCAGCAGGTGTAAATAAGTAGCAATTGCCAAAGATTCTCTTGTCTCAGGTTGTTACAAACAAAGAGACAACTGAAACAGAGAGTTCTTAGAGGGGAGGTTAATGAGCAGTGTTCTGTCTCTGGAGTAAATAAAATTGGTTGGAAGGCAGTGATCTGTAGTAATATTCTTAATATCCCTGGGCAAGCATCAACATTTGCATGATACCATAATCCAGAAAAGTAGATAACCCAACCAGAGTTTCTCAAGCAGTGAAAGTGTTATATGAAAATCCATTCTGTGGTTAGATCTCTTTTTATACTATGCTCTCTCACACTGGTTTGAGGAGGATTGTTCAAAGCCAACGTGAGCTACAGAGCCAAATAAATCCTTCAAAATCATTGATGGTTACATGCTATATATACGAATTGAAATACCAAAATATATTTAGAATTAATTTAAATTCTCATTTTAAAACTATAACAAAGACAGAAAGCTCATACAAATCCGTAACTAAATGCTTTTAAATTTCTGTTAAAATTGAAATAATTTGACTTTGGGGACAACATAATTCAATGAAAGTGTGTTTATTTTGTGATAACTCCTATTCATAACATGATGAAATTGAACTGCACTTGTTTCTTGTTTTAGATAGATAGATAGATAGATAGATAGATAGATAGAAGTATATATAAGGATTTTATATATGTGCATATATATGTATATATAGTATTTTTCAATGATAATAAGCAGGCATCCATTCATTGATATTTTTAATATGTATTGAGTATTTATTTAACCCAGTTATCATCTAGAATATCTAGAAAAAGAGACAAATGAGACAGTGTTTATTCTTATTTGAGAAATGACTGGGGAGAAGATGCCAGAATTAAAATAAGGGAATAATAGGAATCATAAAATGAGGATGTAAGAAGAACTCTTCACATAGGTTGCTTGATCTCCTATAAAGCTGAAACTTTTCCCTTTAAGACCAACAGCTGTTATGAAGGTGAGAGTCGTGTGCTTGTCTATGCAGTGAGAATGGTGATGTTAACTGAGTCTCTGCATCTGGCAAGGTCCGTCCTGTGCTCCTAGTTATTGTAGTTCTATAGTCATCAATGCCTATGTTACTATGAGTTATAGTTCAAGAAGTTTGGTCTATTTTTTTAATATCATATACTATCTAGTTAATTTAAAATTATACACAATAAGAGTTATAACTTAGAAATTCTGGAAATTAAGTTTGCTTTTAGGCTATGCGTAGTTTAAGGATTTATGAAGAAACAGGGCTTTGTCTTTTGAGGGATGGTGATACAGAGGCAAAAAGTGCTTTTGCTGCATGAATTCTCTCTAGCCTGCAGCAAAAATAATTTTAAAAAATGAAATTCACCGAGGATTGGTGTTGGAGACATTGTTTGGGATTACTTAGACTCTTCCTTAAGTAAAATAAACAAAATTCGATTCCTAAGCAACCTTTATATTTGCTACTCAGTGGGTACTTAACTAGTTTTATAATGCACCCAGGGTTCATATATTAACTTTCATAGTTAATCGCAACTGTGATTGCAAAAACAGTTTGTATAAAACTACTTATATGCAATGGTAATTTCCTGGGAAAAACTGGAGAGATAGGGTTATTTTTCATATAAATCAATAATGCTCAGATTCTTCTAAACCAGAGTGTGACATCCACATAAAGATCAGTAGGCTTGTGGGGCATTCATTCCTGAAAAGCAATTTAGGGCTAGATAATAGACAATGTAAAAATATACTCAACAACAGTTTAATGGTCCTGATGGGGTAATTGGTATGTTGTGGGTATAAGATTTACATATGTGTTTCTGTGTTCAAAATACACTTAACTTGACACACATACACTGTACACAGACACTGATCTGGCCTTTTTTTCCTTAGGGAATATTTCAGTGATACTGATGAATTATTGTGTGGTTTTATAAATATAAAATGAGCAGTATTATTAGGTAGTCATCCCTTTAACAGAATAAATGCCTGAAATGCTTTTTTTTAATTGAAAAGTCAAAAGCTATACTAAACCTCTGAAATGTATATATAACTTCTAAGAGTTCCCAGTCAAATGGGAACAATTCTTGTTTTGTCCGTTATTGGCAATGAGGTTTAGACTGAGAATTTAAGGACAGGCACCTCTTCTCCTTCCCAATTTCTAATTAGTGCCACAAAAAAAAAAATTCCTTAAGATATTTGTCCACAAACAAAATTTACCTATTTCCTTTTTCTTCTTATGTAATTGAGGAAAGTGTATAGTTTATTTGTTCTATGGCAAGAACAACACAATGAATGTGTTTATCCCAAGGAATGATAATTATATTCTAGAAATTCTGCGAAGATGCTGTTGGCTGTGCAAATGCAATATAGAGGGAAAATGGAGGGTTCCAAGTCAGTTCTGAGGTGAGACATAGATAGGCATTAGCCAAATGTGCACTAGAGAGTCTGTGGCTTCCATTACTGGATTCCCAGCATGCTTGTCAGGCCACTGGGCTGTTTATCAGAAATAAGAGACCACAGGAACATGAGCCCGAGTGGTGGGATGGAGCTGGGTCCAGGCTCTTCCAGTTCTGCATATGTTATTGAGTCAACAAAAGTATAACCTGGCCAAAAGCCTGAGAACCTTGGGAGCAGGTTCTCAAGAATGGAATGCATGACAGCGGGCTGTTATACGTGAGTGAGAAGGGTTGTTGCTAGGGAGATCACAGCCTGCATCACAGAGTATTCTTGATGTATAGAAGGGAAAAGAAGTTTGGAGAAGCAGAAAAAGTGAAACAGAAAAAGAAAGGTATGTGGGGAGTTTTTCCTTAATACATTAAGACAGCGGTAAATCTTTGGAGGCCAAAATGTTCTTTCCATATGAGGTCCCCATGAGATCCCTAGAATGCTGTGGTATCTTACTTAGTAATCTTTACCCAGACCAGCACTCTGGTGAACTTTCTACTGTTTCTTTGAAAAAGTATATTTTAATTATTCTTTGGAAATTTAATATATATGTATATACATATATGTGTGTATGTATGTGTGTATATATACATACATGCACACACACATACATACATACATTCACACATGCTAACACACATTGTTTCTTAATTGTGCCTGCTCTGTCCTCTCCCTCCAATTCCACTCTAGATGCCCACTCCCAAATATCTTTGTGACACTTTTTGTCTTCTTTTCCACTTTCATTTTCAATTTTTAGCCCACTGAGTCCAATTAGTGATACCATGTGCATATGGCTCTGAGGGCATCCACGAGGGCATGAACAACTTACCAGTGGCCATTCACCAAAGAAAAGTGTCTTTCCCACTCCCAGAAGCCACCATTTAGCAATAGCTCTAGAACAAGGCCTCATGAACTGCCACTTACCATTACTATGTTTGAATTTTTAACAGGTCTGATGTTGTGTAGGTCTTTTGCAAGTGACTTCAGTTGCAGTGGGTTCATATGCAACAGCCAGGTCAAATCCAGAAGATAAGATTTCTTGATACTTCTCTCCATGTCCCCTGAGACTGGATGAAGGATGGCAGGTTGATATTTATAGCTAAGCACTATCAGCCACTTAGCCTCAGTACTTAGAATACTTGAGCATTTCTTCATTGATTCAGGAGGAGATTAGCCCCCATTTAATATCATGTTGGCTATCGGCATGCCGTTTGAAGCCTTTGTTATATTGAAATATATTCCCTCTATTCCAAGTCTCTGTAGGTCTTTTAACATGAAAGGATGTTGCATTCTCTAAAAGCCTTTTGTTTCCACTGAGATAACAAAGTGATTTCTGTCCTCTAGTCCACTTATGTAATTTATAACAATCACTGATAAACATGTATTGAGCCATCCCAACTTCTCAGCTGTGATCATGGTGAATGGCCTTTTTGATGTGTTCCTGAATTTGGTTTCCAAGTATTTTGCTGAAATTTTATGCATTTAAATTCATCAAGGAAATTGCCTGTGGTTTTCTTTTTTCCTGTCTTTATGTGCTGTATGGCCATTTTTGCAAATACTCTTTTAAGAAATTTAACTTGCAAGACTACTGGAGACTTTAGATACAGACTTTCAGTGACATCTAAACTATGTCACTGTGGTTTGAGTCGTACTTCAGTTTATTCTTCTGACCAACTGGTGAAGCTCATTTCGTAAATAAATAACTAATCCTTAGATGTGATTTATAGGCTTTGAGAACTCTATCATCATGGCTTTCCTACAGGAAAGAAATGTATAACATTTACCATGTTGTATGATGTCTTAGTCAGGGTTTGTATTCCTGAACAAAACATCATGACCAAGAAGCCAGTTGGGGAAGAAAGGATTTATTCAGCTTACACTTCCACATTGCTGTTCATCACCAAAGGAAGTCAGTCAGGATAGGAACTCATGCAGGACAAGAACTTGGAGGCAAGAACTAATGTAGAGGCCATGGAGGGATGCTGCTTACTGGCTTGCTTCCCCTGGCTTGCTCAGTCTGTTTTTTTAATAGAACCCAGGACCACCAGCCCAGGGTTGGTACCACCCACAATTGGCCTTCTCACCCTTGATCACTAATTGAGAAAATGTCTTATAGCTGGATCTCATGGAGGCATTTCCTCAAGGGAGGCTCCTTCCTCTGGGAGCTTTTGTGTGTCAGCTTGTGTCAAATTGACACACAAAATCAGCCAGTACATCTGATATAGAAAATAATTAGATTCTTTTCTATATAAAGATTAACTTAATCACAATTTTATACTTGTACAGTGAACGTTCCACAAGATAGAATTGATCAATATGCACAGCCCCGAAATTCCAAGATGTATTAATTATAAATACTTCATTTCAATTGACCAAAAATTCATCACAAAGTAACAAAATGTGATGGCTGAAGTATGAATACTTTTGTAGGACATTACACTTTAGGTATGGTGGAATATGGGCCTGAAACCTGAAAGTGATCTCTCATCTCTGCTTTCCCTGAGGTGGCCCATTCTCAGAATGATTATCTTTTCTCTTAAGCAGCATGGGCTCTATCCTTGCAGGATCGGACTTAGGCAGATGGAATATCTCACAACTTTCAAAAACTCCCTGGGCTTCTGTCCTTGGAGACTGTGACACCAGATGATGAGACTGGACCCATCACATCAACTGAGACCTCAGATAGGTTCTACTCCATGGGCTTTCCCTAAAAAGTCTCCAAGCCTCATATGGGAGTGGACGCTACCTGTAATCAAATCTGAATGCTATTAAACCAGCAAAGATGGAACATACACCACAAATAGTTCACTGTATCATAACACAGATAATTTGGATTTTATTTTTTATTTCTTTTGTTCCTGATATTATAATGTAGTTACATCATCCCCCCTTCCCTTTCCTTCTTAAATCCTTCTATAAACCCTCTTTGTTCTCTTTCAAATTCATGATCTCATATTTATTAAATTGTTGTGTGTATGTTTGTTTGTGTGTGTGTGTATGTGTGTGTGTGTGTGTGTGTGTGTGTACACTCCAAAGTACATAAATACAACCTACTCAGCCTGTATAATGTTACTTGTATTTTTACGTTTTTAGTGATGATTATTAGGCAGTAGACAGTTATGGCTGTGCTCTTCTCCTGGGAAGACCATTCCTACCCATCTCATTACTTTATTTCTTGTAGTTCTTTACATAGGGTTGATGCCTCACAGACTTCTTCCATCCACATTAGTGTGTTAGCATGTCAATTGTTGTCCACGGTCCACTCATTTTTAGACAGTCATGTTGTGAGATCTTTGGGTATAGTTTCTGACTTGTTTAGAAGATACACTCTCTCTTTCCGATCCGCCATCGTGGGTGGAGCCACCACCAGGATGCAGATTTTTGTGAAGACCCTTATGGGGAAGACCATCACATTCTAGGTTGAACCCTCAGAAACCATAGAAAATATAAAGGCCAAGATCCAGGATAAGGAAGGAATTCCTCCTGATCAGCAGAGGTTGATCTTTGCTGGTAAGCAGCTGGAAGATGGCCGCATTTTGTCTGACTACAACATTCAAAAGGAATCCACCCTTCATCTTGTGTTGAGACTTTGTGATAGTGCTAAGAAAAGGAAGAAGAAGTCCTACACCACTCCCAGGAAGAATAAGCATAAGAAGAAGAAGGTTAAGTTGGCTGGGCTGAAATACTATAAGGTGGATGAAAATGGCAAAATTAGTCGACTTTATCGAGAGTGTCCTTCTGATGAATGCGGTGCTGGAGTTTTCATGGCTAGCCACTTTGACAGGCATTACTGTGGCAAGTGTTGTCTGACTTACTCCTTCAACAAACCAGAAGACAAGTAGTTGTGTATGAGTGAATAAAAAGAAGGAACAAGAAGAAGAAGAAGAAGAAGAAGAAGAAGAAGAAGAAGAAGAAGAAGAAGAAGAAGAAGAAGAAGAAGAAGAAGAAAAAGAGAAAAAGAAAAAGAAAAAGAAAAAGAAAAAGAAAAAGAAGAAGATACACTCTCAGAGCAAATTCCCTGACCCTCTGGCTCTTACAATCTTCCTTCCATTGACCCTTCTTCCTCAATGTTCCCTGAGCCTTAAGTGCAGGCTGTTTATGAAAACATGGTATACCCTTCAAGAAACATTGAGAACAGAGAGACAGAACTTCAGCCCAGGAAGCCTTTGTGCACAGAATGGATGAGAAAGGCCACTCTGAAACCACCTCAGAAGTTCTTTGGAAAGAGAATAAATTCACTCTGACATGGGAATAAGGTGCTGAGAATATGTCCTAAAGTCAAAGATGCTTGTTGAAGAAAAAGGCTATACTTTAGTGAAAGCTATTTGGGACTGTTATATTATTTAAAAAAAAAAAAAAAAAAAAGCTTCTAAAGATGCCCCTGTCCACCTTCCTGCATACCTTTTTATTTACAGTGTTTCTGGCTATACAGTTACTATTTTCCATATATTCATTTATTTACCCTATGACTAAATTGTTGTGATTTTTCTATCTCCTTCCTCCTGTATCTCTCATATCTATCAAAGTAACTAGCCCAGAATAGGGGATTAAGCATTGGCTTCTGGGTGAAAAAGAGCCAATAATAAAAGGCAGGGATTCCAAAACTTGTAAGTAAATAGTTTATTTTATCAAGAGAATGAGATCACATTAGTACTTATTCATGGACCATTATAGGTCTGTCTTTTTTTTTTCCTTTTCTCTTACTGCATATCTGTGCACATGTTGGGGGCAAGCATGCCGCAGCCAGCTTCAGAAAGCCAGAGATGATTCTGTGGTATAGATCTCTCCTTCCACCTTTCTACAGGTTCCAGGGATGGAGCCCAGGTGACAAGGCAGGTGGAGCAAGAGCTTTCCACACTGACACAGCTCACTGGTTCTGTGTTAACATGATGTGTTTAACATGTGCTCTGGTTTTATTTCTCTTTTCTGACCACATTGAATAAAAGCTAAGTCCATCAAAAATAACAAGAACTTTTTCTTTTATGTCTGGAACCTTTGGTAAGATGGATGCAAAATAAGTGTCTGGTGGCTGCTTAATTCAATCCCAGAATTCACAGCTACTAGACTCGATCCACAAGTAATGACAAAACAGTGTCAGATTTTAAATTGTGAAATGGTTTAGACACAGAAATCCTGTAATCTACTTCAGAAATTCGGTTAAACATTTGCGCTTAACCTAATGTAAATGCTTTCTATTAAATCCTAAGAACTCATGTTACTCCCATTTTGATCCCAAATCTTTGTGTTTTTTCGTGAAACTGTGTGCTTACTCATACAACCACAGATATTTATCTATCCTTAGAGAATAATCTCAAAGTAGAAGTTCCATTCTTGAGCTTGACACCATCTGACAGTGGCACCATCTGTTGCTCCTCTCCATTTCTAACCATGAGAGCAGCAAGGAGGATCTGGAACAAACTTTGAAAATGCTAAATGCTAAGCTTCAGTGATGTCACCACAGTGGACCATTCATGTGATGTCACCACAGTGGACCATTCCTGTGATGTCACCACAGTGAACCACTGAGTGCATCTGCCTGTTTTGCATCTGAAGTCTTTAGGAGAGCTGGTGTAATAGTTGATCATACTAAAAATAAAGCTTGCTGCCTAATTAGACTGAGCTCCCTTGTAGACAGAGAACAAATTAGCAATCTGTTGTTCCAGTTACAAAGAGGTGTGTGTTTGTGTGTGTTTGTGTGTGTGTGTCTGTTTGTGTGTCTGTGTATCTGTCTGTCTGTCTGTGTTTCTGTCTCTGTGTGTCTGTGTGTGTGTATTTGTGTGTCTATGTGTGTGTATTTGTGTGTCTGTGTGTGTCTGTATGGCATATCCATAAAGTTATAGAATATTTGGAAAACATAAATAAGAAAAGTAATGAAAATAATTTCTAAGGATTTAAATATTAATATCACAAAGATAAAAATAGGCATATATATTCTTATATATGTATGAATGTACAAATTATTTTAACACATATATGACATCTGACATACAAGATTAGGGGTTTTTACTTTCTTATTATCTTAGGTGCCTTTGTAAGTCCTCATTTCTAACAACTGATGGCAATTTCTTATTGTATCACTTGTCTTGTGTCTGTGACAAAACACATAATATACGCAGCTTGTAAGGAAAAGTTACTTCAGCTCAGTTTGGCTGGACAGTTGATTATGATGGGGGAGTTATGGGACAAGAGCCTATAGCCACTGTCCACACTGTGCACACATCACAGGTTGATAGATACTAGTACTCAGCTCTGTCTCCTCCTGATTCTGTCCAGAACCCCATCCCATGGGATGATGCTACCCATATTCAGGGAGGGTCTTCCATTTTCATGGAAATATCCTAGGAGCCAAGAGCATGCTTCCATGGTAATTTTAAATCCAATAAAACTGACAGTGAAGATTAATCATCAGGGATGTAGAGTGAAGTTTAATGTATTGACATATTCACAGCACATTCTTTGACTTGTGGCAAATAACTCCCAAACAATGGAGAATTAAAAATAAAATATATGATTAATATAGTACTCCTTCCATAGCAATTGCTTAGATCTTATGAATATTTGATGATCTTATCTCAGAGAAGGGTATTTTCTCCATGAAATTTTCTATATATTGAACCTGCATATTATATAGGATTTTAATTAATTCTTATTTAGTATATAAAATAATGGTTTTAGCCTGTGATTTTTTCATGCATCCATATCATTGTATTTTGCTCATATTTGTATCTTCCACTATCTTCCCCAGCCCACTGATCTCAAATCTTCAACAAAGGAAGTGTTTAAGGCTACCAATGTAGTAAGCAGGGCAAAAATGTTGACATTGTGTCCAGAAAGTATGACACTGGGACTAACTGTACTTTCCTGTACTTTCTCTGTGACATATTCTGTTTTGTTTGCTTTACAATGGGAGTGGAAAGTACCCACCTCCTACAGGTGCAGAGCTTAGGACCTGTAGTGTCCAAACACATCCAAACACTTATGCAGTATGCAGTGTATTTAAGATGGTGAGCACACAATAAACAATAACAACATAGCAATGTACTCACACTCCTACACGTTAAACATCACTATACTAGATAACACAACTGAGATTCTAACTAGCAGCAAGTTAACCTAAGATCTGAAGGTCTTAGACACTGGAAGATAGAAAGCCTTCTTGGGCCAGGGATTCAGGAGACGATTTTAGAAAAGTCTGAGGGATATTTTTCAACCATCTTTTAGTCACTATGGAAGAAATAGGTGTGTTATCAAGAGGAAAGCTATATTGTATCAGTAAGCTTGGCTTCTTGACCTTATTAGGTATCTCTTCCCTCTAAAAAGCTTAACATAATCAGGGAAGATTGATGTTTTGTCTTGGAGTGTTGTTGACGTTCTGGGGACTTGGAGAAAGTAGGTGATAGAAAATCAGCAGTCTCAGCAGGGATTCAAGGCATGGGTTCTAATCATTGCCTTGGGTATTTGTCATATTGGTTATTAACAGTGATGTGGTCCTGGGAGTCTGGGGACCAGCAGTGAGAGATATGGGCACTAGTCCTAAAGGAAATGGCTGCCAGGAGAACCCAACCAATGTAGAAATCAATGAGAAAGCTTCTACTCAGGTTCTCTTCACTTTCTCCCAGGAAAAAACAGATTTCAATTTAGCTCTTAGAGTCCATAAAGAAAGGATGTTGATGTCAGAGATGTGTAACAAAGTAGAAGCCACAGAGACATGTTAAGGAAGATTGGTGATTGAATTATCTGTATAAACCAAACACCAAACCAAGCAACCTCATGCAAAGGCTGTCACAATATCACAACCATGGCCCAGTGTTCTGAAGAGAGAAGGACCTGCCGGGGCACACGCTTTGCTATCCCAGCTCTAGGAAGATGGAGTCAAGGAAAGAAAAGGACAGAAGAAAGAAGAAAAGAGAAAAGAAAGGAAAAAAACAAAAAGAAAGAAAATTGGAAAATGCTTATTTAACCATTTTTTGAGGACTAAAAAGAAAAACCTTTTTCTTAGAGTTTTTTTTTTTTTATATTAGTCACTTTCAAATACATTTGATTTCGATTTTTTTCCCTGCTGAATATACCAACTGGGTCAAAATAACATATTAAAATATGTCTTATTTTTGCCATTTATGTCTGTATTTCCATACAAAAGAGATTGGTAGGGATCTTAAACTTTAGATATTTTCCACATTTGTGTTTTTCAAAAGAGGAAAGTCTAATTTGCTCAGTGTTTATATCCTTGTTGTTTCTTTCCTTATACAGCTTCCATAATTGGATCTTTTAAAATCAGAAAAAGAAGAAAGCAAGCTGACTCCATACCTTTCAATCTTGCCTACATTTCACAAGCTAGTCTTTGACCTGCTTCAGTGAGACACAAAGAATAACTTCAAAGACAGGAAGAAGGAAGAGACAAAGACTCCTCTCTGAGGGATAGGCCAAGTGTTCATGGGGAAAATTCCATGACCACTGTCTTAGTCAGGGTTTCTATTCCTGCACAAACATCATGACCAAGAAGCAAGTTGGGGAGGAA
>NW_022196910.1:43158010-43164498 GCF_008632895.1 Mastomys coucha
TAAAAAAAAAAAAAGCAACCATTATTTACATGTAAATGAATTTTTTTTAAAAAAAATCTGTTATATACAGCAAGGGATATTACCATCTATATCTTATGTATAACTTTTATAAAATCAAAATAAAATAAAATCTGTAGCTATCTAAATGATGATAACAGACAAATCAAAGTTGATAGATATCCAGTGAGTAGTATATCAAATAAATCGTGGGGACTGAGGAAGAATTGGTTCTATCTACAACAGGATTGCAAAGGTTTGAATGGAGACCCGAACCTTGCTCCTCAAAAGACATATTCATTCAAAATGATCCTGAATGCCTTGTGCATTGTAATTTGGAAAATATACTTCAGAGAAACCATAGCAAACAAGATAATATCACTGGAGATGTATACCCTGAAGGGCGATGGGAAACATACAAACAATATAATGCAAATGAATGATTATGAAAATTCTCACCTAGAGCCAGGAAGAGAACAAGACAGTGGTATGATGGGAGAGAACACTGGGGATTGTATTATGTCGGGTAATGAGAGTTCCTGTTAAATAGTCAAGGATGCTTAGGGATGGAATCCATGTGCAGCTACTCAGCAGAGGCCATGCATAGAAGGCTTTGGAGTCAGCAGAACTCTTAGAGTCCCAAATCTGCCCTCACTAATTACATTTACTTCAGTGACCTACTTACTTAACATCTCTTATTTTAGTTTCTCTATTTGTAAAAAGAAAATGCGGGGGAGGAGGGGTTACTAACAATAGTCATCCTGTTGAATCGTTCAGCACGCCACCTAACATTTAGTAAGATTCTTATGAAAACTGATTGCTCTGATTAATGTTTTATGCCTCAGTGGAAAATAGACCTTTCTGATCTCAATACCAAGAACACTTGTATCTGTCCTGAGCCACTGGTTGCCTTAAAATTATGTCCTTTAAATGCCAAGAGTCATGTTTTGTTCTTTCTCTTGACTGCTGAGAAGCTGAGAGCCAAATCTGTGGTCAACCTCTAACAAACATTGAGTGCCTGATTTATTCTATGAACTAACCTCATTCCTGGCTGGTTGTTTTCTTTTCTCCAATCGTTTTACTTCTAATTCAATTTCCTCATTTCCTGACTTTCTATTCGATTTCATTTTGTATCACATATGCCTTTATAAATTGCTATGAATCATCTGTAACATGTTCTGTCCAAACAAAGGTCACTACAACAAAATAGCCATCAGCATGAACAAATGGAATGTGACTGTCACACAATAGACAGAGGCAGACATACAGACAGACCGAGAGAGAGAGAGAGAGAGAGAGAGAGAGAGAGAGAGAGAGAGAGAGAGAGAGAGAGAGAGAGAGAGAGAGAGAGAGAGAGAGAGAGAGAGAGAGAGAGAGAGAGAGAGAGAGAGAATATAGTTGATCAGAGACAAATTACATAGATAATGATTCATTCAGTTTGTGGCTCAGCAGACTGCAACTTCTACCCAGCTCTTAAGCTATGATGGATCTTCATGGCCAATGTAAGCTACTTGAGACAGAGGAAACAGACTAAATTTAAAACAGATGCTGAGCTCACATGCGTACTTTGTCACAGATTTTCTTTGGGAGGGAGGACAATCAATGTACCTTTCTGAATCTCTGTTTCTTCCTTTTTAATGGGAATTATAGAATCTAGCCTGGGATCAGTGTATTCTGTAATGCACAAGACACTGTGACGATGTGAGCTATTACAGTTGTGATGGTGATGACGGTGCAAGCAGTGATGATAGTGGTAATGATTGTAGTGATGATGATGATGGTGATATTAAACCAGCAGTCCTAATGCTGTGACCCTTTAACACAGTTTCTCGTGTTATCGTGACCCCCAACTATAAAATGTGTTTTGTTTCTGCTTTGTAACTGTAATTTGCTACTATTATGAATTGTTTGCCTTGAAAATGCATCGTTGCCTTGTCGTTCAGATCTGTAAGGTACCCTGTACACTGTAGTTTAAGTAAAACACACCCCAAGAGTTGTGGATCACACAGCTCACGTAGCTACATGGGGTAGCCTAACCAAAACCCAACCCATATTCATTTCTGATTATCTCATCTCTCCTATTTGCATACTGGGTTTGTTGATCCAATTGACATTCCATCTTCTCCAAGGCTGGACACCTCTACCCTCATTTCATCTTTGACTTCAGATCTCACGGCTAGCTGGTGGCAGCTTGCCATGTTGCCATGAGCATCCTCTCATGAAATATCTCCATTCTGCTCTTAGCTCCTAAAAAAACCCTAAACATCCTTTTCATCAACCAGGATGTGCTAATACTTGCCATATGCTTGCTTTCCATTACTTGCTTCCTGTCCCAGTCTCTCTTTTCACAGGAAATTTCATGAAGTGAAATAGCACAGTGACTGTACTTATAGCAGCTAAGATAGCTGTTGGCTAAATTGAAGACATGGGAAGAAAGGTGTTAGCAATCCAAGTCACAGTGGCTCCCCAACTTATTAGGGAAGATAAGGCCTGACATAGAGCCTAGGCAATTGATGCTTAGCTTGGTACTTGTGTAGGATGGAATGCTTCCATGTTTCCATCAAATGCCTCCAAATAAATATGTAGTCTGGGGGTTGTTGTTTTAAATTTTGAGCCATACTCAGTAACTTCCTTTCTTTAATAGTTCACAGATTTATATTGATATAAATATAGTATAGCTAATTTCTGGATAGTGTTGTAATTTCCAGTCTGTAGATATTGAGTTTCCTATGGTTGTGCTTCCTCACAGTCATTGGGCTTCCATACCATTTGAAGTATAGTTCTATATGCATTTGGTGTTTGTATCAGGAAACTGCTAAGATACTCAACTTTTTGTATATTGCTGGGGAAAAGAAAAATACATGCTTGCATGTATACATGTTTATATATATATATATACATATATACATATATACATGTATGTATATATATGTGTGTGTATATATATAATTTACACATAAATATATACTTGTACTTTTATGTGCATGATATATATGATGTATTTTTAAAAGACAGATTATGTAACCCAAGAATATTTCCTTAATACATTACCAAGTTCCTATTCCTGAAAAGTTGGAGTGATTCTCTCTTCTACCAAAAGTATACAAAGGTTCTGGAATTATGGTTTTCTTAAACAATATCAACCAACCAGACCCGCCCCCCAGAGCTCCCAGGGACAAAGCCATCAACCAAGGAATACACATGGCTCCAGCTGCATATGTAGCAGAGGATGACCTTGTCAGGCATCAATGGGAGGAGAGGTCCTTTGTCCTATGAAGGCTCGATAGATGCCCCAGTGTAGGGGAATAGAGGGCAGGGAGGTGGGAGTGGGTGGGTGGGTGGGTGGAGGAACACCCTCATAGAAGCAGGGGGAGGGAGGATGTGATAGGGAGTTTCTGAGAGGGAAGGAAACAGGGAAAGGGGATAACATTTGAAATGTAAATAAAGAAAATATTCAATAAAAAATGTTCACTGATCATGGGAAAGGAAATTCTGCCAAATTTTTGCTTTCATTTACTCTCCTCTGACTATCAAGAAAACAAAAAACAAACAAAAACAAACAAAACAAACAAGCTCCATTCTAGTGCATTCGTTCCTCGGCTATCCGTCTTCTCTTCATGTGATATTTTCCATTTGTGGTGCTAGGAATTGGGTCTAAGGCCTTGAGTATGCTGGACAAGCATTCATTCTACCACCAGTGACCTCAGCCATAAAATTGGTATTTTAAAACAGTACATGCCTTTTATAGTATGCTTGTTCATAATTCAAATAGCTTATATCTTTGTTCTGAGCTCTATGAAGAATTCTGTAAACATCTTTGAGCCTATATTGCTGTACTGAAGTGTTTTCATTTCTATGTAAAAGATTCTTAAAACTGAGGTTGGGGGTTGAAGTAGAATATACCTGAGGATTTGTTGTTGTTGTTGTTGTTGTTGTTGTTTTCCAAAATTTAACAATGCTTTGCATTTCTATCAATAAGTACTAGCTAGAGCATCCAGTATTTATCTCAAACAACAGGAGCATTTTCTTGTGTGTGTGTGTGTGTGTGTGTGTGTGTAAATATATATAATTAATAGCTATACTTTTAGATAAGATAGATTAGATTTTCTAGTTTCTTGAAGAAGCTTCTGAAAATAATTTACCCCCTCTATAGGATTTAGATAATTATAATATGGGCTCCTAGGTTTGTACATTTCTTGACCCCTTTCTGAATATCTCAATGTTATTGCTTATATGCCTGACTCCAATTATTTGTTCCTTTATACCTATACACTACCTAATTAGTTACTTGCAAGATGTGTTGGAACTTGAGACTTAAAACCCAATGGACAATATTTGCTCAAAATATTGAAACATTAGTCAACATGACTTTTAATGAAAAGCCTCAAGAGTATAATTTATTATGTTAGCTTGATATTTTGTCAGTCATTAAGCTCTCAAGGAAAATTTGCTTTCTGAAGGTATCCCTAACTAAAAAGGATCAATTAAGAAACTTGGCTTCTAAATACCCTTGCCAAACTACCTAGGGCAGTAATAGTCTTAGAACTCATTTGTTACATAGAAGAGAAACATATTAACCTAATTAGAAAATGGTAGTGATCTCCATTATAGCATGCTGATAGGTGCTCTGTGTTTCATGTTGATATTCACTCTCCCTACATCTTGCTGCCATCTTGACAATTTATGAACACTAGTCTTACTAGTCAAACGCTGGTATCTGGAAACATTGGCTTTCTGTTTTCCTTCCTTTTGCCCACACCCCCAGCATGTCCACATGGTAAAATCTGTAGACTAAACAAATGGCCCCAGATCATAGTGGAAAGATAGGTAACACTATGTCCATGATCCTAAACTCATTCCTTCTAGATCTAAATGTAGACTTATCCATGTTGAGAAAATCCCTTGGGTCCTTAGAAACTTTTTCCATTGTTGATTTAAATTACTTTTATTTTTCTTTTTAATTCAAAGAAGATGGTTTCTGGCCACTTCTTGGTCTTGTTGCCAGATATGCCAGAGATGAAAATATTCCAAAGAAAATGGCTTTAAGAACCCCGATCCTCTCATTCCAGTGACACCACTAATGCATCAATTTTCTAGGGATATTTGGCTGGCATAAATTTGGTTCTAATGGATTTAATGACATATGCTATTGGGTTTCAATGTGAAAGGTTACCCACACTTTCATACGTTTGAAGAGATGATCCCTTGCTAGTAACACTGTTTTGGAAGGCTATGGAACCTTTAGGGAGTAGGCTCTCATTGACAAAAGTGGGTAACTTAAGATTTTAAGCACTTCCAGTTCTAACATGACCTCTCTGCCTCCTACCTACTACTGAGCTGTGAGAAGCCCCAACAACATGCTACCTTTTGCCATGAACTTCTCCATGCTTTTTCTGCTCTGGTGGACTGAAACATCAGAAACCGTGAACTAAGATAAACCTTTCTCCTGTTAAGTTTTTCCCTCAAGTATCCTGTCATAGTGACAATTAACAGTTACTAGCAGAGTGGAGAATGGCAAGAAGAAATGAGTCTCGAAGTTTTATTCTAAAACATTGTAAATTGGCAGCCCGGTTATTTCATCTCAGTAAAATCTTCTCAATTACTGGATATCCAAACTTTGGGAACAAATACATAGCATTTATCAATCTCCCTCATTGTGTGGATAGGTCAGTACATCTAAGATGGTTTATTTGACTGTAAAGTCATAAAGGACCAAAAAAAAAAATCTGGGTCATATATTCTGCATCTATTTTCCCATGAAAACTAATATATTAAATCATCCTACTTTTTCACGCAAGAATTTTAGTCAGGATCAAATGAAATGATGTATTTGAAAATGTTTTTAATGCATAAATATCAAATACCATTAAATAGTTTGAAATTTCTTAAAATAATGCTTTTACCCTTTGAAAGTTTTAGACATTTATGCAATATATTTTGACCATACCCATGCACCATTACCTTCCCCCAACCACCCCATCTCTCCACATCTTTTTGCTCCCAATATCCCAATTCTTTTATTGTTATGAATAACCCACTGAATACAATTAGTGTGGCTCTCATGAGCATGGTTTTGCGGTATCCACTGCAGCATGAGCAACCTACCGATAGCCACAAGCTCAAAAGAAAATGACATTCCCTCCCTCAGTATTCATCAGTTGCCAGCACTCCTCGGCTAAAGGAGAACATTCTCACAGCCCCAGGATCCGTGCTGGAATTTTGAGTGGCTGCATCTCTTGCAGAATGCACACATGCAAGCACAGTAGTTGTGGATTGATGTGTGCACTGGCCATGTCACATCTACAAGTCAGTGATTGACAGCTCTCTTTCTCATCCGTCAGCCCTTACATTTCTTAAAACCTCTCTTCCCAGAAGTTGCTGGATTATGGGAGGTTGATATAGATGGCCCAACCACACCTGAGCACTCAACATCATTTATCCTCAGCACTTTGACTGGTTATGAGTCTCTGCCTTAACCATCTCCTGCTTCA
>NW_022196910.1:43164642-43190616 GCF_008632895.1 Mastomys coucha
GAAAAGAAAAGAAAAGAAAAAAAAGAAAAAAAGAAAAAGAAAAAAAAAGAAGCCTTTCTGAAAAAAGTTGCAAGCGGCAAAAATCTGTGGGTATTTCTTCAAAAAAGGAACACTAGACACTTCTGGGAAGGCTTTAATAGCCATTATTGGTTGACTATATCCTCTGCCAAACCTATCTTATTTAGGAATCGTAATTGTCATACCTTTGTAATTTCCCTAAAAGTAATGGAGTACTTGCATGGAGAGGACTGGGGGTTGTAGCTTAGTGGTAGAGCCTTTGCCTAGCATATGTAAGGCCCTGGGTTCAATCCCTAGCACCACAAAACAAAACAAAATAAATAATCACAATAAATTGTGTAATTGTATGAACAAATATAAGGATAGTTCTGCTATCCTTCCTTTGGAAGCCATGTAGAGTGGTAAACATGGCATAATCATGAGTTTGAACTCACACAAACACTTCCACTGTCCATGTGCTGAGCATCTCCATATTTATGAAGAATGTTTCATATGCTGATATGTGACCTTTTATTAAATAAGGACAATTTTATATGTGTGAAATAAAACACTATATCTGGACAGAACTCCCACTTACATCCGTATTCCTGGTGACCTCAAAACAGTAAATAACCTTTAAAATCTCTCACTCTAATTAACACTGTTCATGATTTTTAGGGAGCATCTGTTAGGTCTGTTTCATATAAAAATAATCAGTGTATACTTAAAAATAAGTTGCTAAATTTAGTTTTGTTACTATATTGTCCAGAAAAATGAGGTCTCTCCTTTCAAAATTAGATTCAAAAAACTACTTTAGAGGCTAGTATTGCTACCTCTCCAATATCTACAAGTTTTCCTACAGATCATAAGATCCTTTATGAAGATGAATGTAAGGCATGATTTGAGGTGGTGAGAGACCCTCTGCTCGATATATAAATATTTTTTTCTAGATCTGGGAGTGTAGCCAAGTGGGAGAGTGCTTGTCTGCATGTGTCTCTAATATCAGTTCCCAAACGAGCAATATGTATTTTCCCTAACAGCTTGTCTAGAACAAAATTCCCCCACTAGTGCATGATTTGTTCTAACAATGGCACTACATTTTCCAAAATATGGATAGTCTTAACTTTTATCTTAATCATCTAATAATAATTACATGTATATCTGGAGTACATTATGATTTTATGTATGATGGAACTTGCCATCCAAAGCCATTTGCTCCTGCATCATATTGTGTCAATACTGGTTTCCGGTGTACATTTCTACACTGGAAGGGCCAGAGATCCTGAACCTTGTCCTAAGAGAACAAATTTGACTTTATGTGCTTTACCTACAAAGATGAGGAGAACTAGGCCTGGAGAATTGTATAAACACCCCAAGTTAGAGCAAGGGTCAGGAATACTCTAGCATCTGTAATATAATGAAGAAATAAAGGGTAATGCCAAAGGACATGCAAAAGTGGACAGGGAAAAGCCCTCAAGGTCTCAACCCTACACAAAGGACTATAGGCAACAGAGGAGAGCTGGGCTCTAGAGAGATGGCAATGGCCAAGAAAGAGCATAGTGAGTGATTATCTTTTGTCAAATGGTCATCCCTAAAAACATGAGTACAAGTGGCATTATATAGTGTGAAACAGTTATACATAGTAATGTATATACTCACACACATCCAATAACAATTAGTGACAAAGGCAGTCATGAATTTGAAGGACCATGAGCATGCATATATAGAATGGTTGGGAGGGAGCAAGGAAAAGGGAGAAAGTATAATTATTATAATAACATTATAATCTCCAAAATAAAAATGACAGACTCCTAAGAGATGGGAGTGGGAGTTAACAGCAGTCTCCTGAACTGAAAATTATGAAGATGAACTTCCCTGACTTTCGCCCTGAGGGTGAGTTCATTGCTGTTTGGTTTCTTACCATTTGACTGAGAAGTCACATCCTCAGTCTTTGAACTAAAGTCATGTGTGGATGACTATGGTGGTCTGTTTACCCTCAAAGCACAGCCTTACCGTCTGCTGCAGGCCTTACCACTCGCAGGTCTCTCTTGATTGACTGAGTTCCTTGTCTGGATCCCCAAACCATTAACTCTCCTGTCAGTCCAAGAGTCCAGATTTTACTACACATCTCTACCCTCCCTATCTTTGTTGCATCTTTGGTCCATTCCAAGATGCATTACATCCAGTTCTGTTTTCTTTGGATTCATTTCTTTGTTAAGGATGAAATCTGTGAATTCTTGTTGCCTTAGAGATGGAGATACTCCATCACCACTGGTCTTTGGTGCTCAGGCTGCAGCACACTGTAGACACACAGTCGACAACCTTCTTTAACAAACATCGCAACAGCCAGCAGTTCTTTGGCAGTCAAAATGGCTTCAAGACATGGGGGCTCTCTAGCAACTGCTCACTGTTCTGACATCCAGGCCACAGAGGGCTGTATTATAAACCTAGCGCTGCAAGGAGGTCGGCAGCAGCTGTGCTCCTCACCTACTGTCTCTGAGGAGATAGAGCATAGAGTTAAAGCTTGAAAGTTTTTGGTTTTTGTTCCCATAAGACTGCTAATCTGTAAAGCTGTGTAGGGAGCAACTGTGTGATAACTATGGTCCTATACAATAAAAGGGAACAAGAAAAGAATAAGAACCATTTTATTCACTGGTCTCTTGTCACTCACCAGCCACTAAAAAGGTTTAATCCCTCATCTTCAAACCCTACCTGACCCTGTTATACTCTTTCCTCTTTTACTGCTGGGGAGACATTTCAGAAACCCTTGTGGACACCTCCAAAACTCAGGTGAAAATGGTCCTTATGTACACTATGTTATCTCATACACACCTCCTTATGAAAAACTAAGTCAAGAACAGTGATGTATTAGTATTAATACCTAGTAAAATAAAAGAATGGGAGCAATGTGCTTTAGTGTATTGTACGTTTTGTTCTGTCTCTGTCTCTCTCCCTTTCTCTCCCTCTCTCTTCTTCTCTCATTCCTACTCAGTACCTTATTTTATGGTAGTGATACAACTCCTACATGATCAGATAAACTGTGATTCTGTGATAGTCGATGTAACAGTTAGGTAAAAAGCAGCTGACCTGTCTCAGACAGGATGGAGAAGGATGGTATGAAGTTCTATCACACGACTAAGAATAGTGCACAGTTTCCATTTACTATTTTAATGATTTTATTCCTCCTTGGAGAATATCATGCAATGAATTCTGAGTACATTTGTGCCCTGCAGCCCTTCAACTCTCCCCATCCCTTCCTGCTCAATTTGGAGACAACTTATTTTATTTGAGGTTATTCTGTTTTAATTTTTGAGATTATAATATACATATATATTATACATATATACATATATTATACATATATATTATAATCTCAAAAATTAAATGTATACACACATACACACACATACACACACACATATATATATATATATATATATATATATATTCATCAATATTTAGCCCTTCCCTCTCCTCTCTACAAACTACAAACCCTCACAGATAATTCTCCTTGCTCTCTTTCAACTTCATGGCTCCCGTTTTCATTAACTGTTATTATGTGAGTATATGTATATACATATGTATATGTACATATATATGTGTACATATGTATATATTCCTAAATATAACCTGCTCAGTTTATATAATCTTACTCATACTTTGTTCTTTTCCCCTTTCCCTATAAGATCTACTTTGCATTGCTCTCATAGTCTTGGGATTGGTCCCTGTTGTGTGCTTGGTATATGGTCAGCCTACCAGGGGTCATATCATTAAAAGAGAAAGCCTGACTACCTCTCCCAGCAGTTATCAAACACTACTAGTACCCCAGTTAGCGGTGGAACTGAATATGTACCTTCCTGCTCTGTGCGCTGTGATTTTGTCTGGCTGAGGTTTGTGCAGACCTCGTGCATTCTGTCACAATTGCTGTGAGCTCCTGAGCATGTGTCTTCTCTCACTCAGTCACATTGGTTGCTGCTACTCTCTGCAAATAGAGTTCACCCAGCCTCATTCACTCATGTGTGGTTTAGATAGCTATGGTGACAATAATGGTTAAAAACCATATCATGAACCTGTATAACAGGGAATATTTGTTCACACAGTTTTGCCAGGAAAGAAAAACCTATGGATGTCAGAAAACTTTGTGTTAATTCTCAGATAGCCTTACAGAGAAGAGAATGCAGCATGTCACTCAACAACATCCTAACATTACAGAGTAACTATATCTTCCTTGTGGATATTTTCCCTTCAGCCTGACTCCAAGCCTTTGATCCACTATGTAGGTCAGAACCTCTAGTCATCATTTCTGTGTTCTTTCTTTTTTCTCTCAGGCAACATTTTCCATCCCAAGAGGGAAAGAGAGAACCATTTCACTCCTCTCAGAACTATCTCACACCAGTCACTTAAAGTTCAGGATCTCTTTTATTCCAAATGAGATATTTTTATCCTCATGTCCACAGAAACCAGCTGTCACAAGGTTGGAGATGGATAGATATTCCATGGATGAATAAATGATGGTAATGACAGTTGAATTTATAAGGTCATTTAGCATTTATGAGAACTTAGCTATAAATGAACCTTGCATCTTTGCTCTACATAGTAAAAGTAATCTTATTTAAAACAGTTTCAGCATGGATGCCTGTCTTCCCTCGGACACTAGAGAAACAATCATAATGATTATGCTCTTGGGTGCAGCTGATGGGGCCAGAAAAAAAAAACATTCCTGAGCCAAAGACACATTATTCTTTGCTGACCAGTAACTTAAAGTCTGTGGCTTGTTGCACAGAGCATTCCTAAGAAACAAGCTTAGCCCCTTTGGGGCTCTTCCTTTTGAGACCTAAACCAAGAGAAATGGTACATATCAAAATGGTAGTGGATACTTAGACAGATTGGTTGTGCGAAGCTTTAAGAATGAGTTGCCCTTCTGGTTAAATACTAGAGGAAAAGCACAGAATAATATAGCCAGAGTCAGAAGAGAGTTTCCAGCTCCAAGCTGCAACTTGTACTAGAGATGCCCATTACTGATGCTAATGACATGATCTCTTTTTGTATACACACAAAAACTTTTCTCCTTTGTCTTTGATTTGGGTTCTTTTATAAATAAAATATTTGCCTGGAACATGGCTTTAACTTATGATCCTATTACAGCAGCAAAATTTAACAAAGATGGCAGGGGTGCGGGGTGAGCAGTGGTTGTAGGACAAAGATACTGCGAAAGAGATCATCGAAGGTGCCGAGGCCGAGTGTTTGGCATGACAATTTCCCAGAAAGTTATTCTGAACACAGTTTGGAGAGTTTTTGACATTGGACAATTTTCAAGGCATGAGTGTACTTGAGCCCTTAGCTTCTAAACAGAAAAATAGTAAGAAAAATACCTGAAAAATACTCTTACCCACTTATGAATAAAGACAAAGTGATGGCTCTTGGTTCACTGAAATCCCTGGACTGCAACAGATGCCATTTAAACAAAATAAACTGTTGAAGTTCCATTGTATACTTTAGGAGTCCACTTGCTAAATTTGAAGGAAGTAATGCTTTGTTCCAGAACGTGCTTCCCAGAATTGCTACCTTCACAGCGGATGTAATCTTCATAAAGTAACCTCAGCACTAATTTTTCCCAAATTAAAAAACATGCTAGAAAATGAAGGTGGAACAATAGTAGAGCATGGCACAAAAGCAGGATGTCATAAATGACTTATGGCCTCCTTGTTCATCTGCACTTTTTGAATCTTAATTGAAAACTGGTATAGTTAGATTGTTGAAAACAGCGAATTGCTTATTCTGACAGCAGACAACTTTCATTAGGGAGATAATTAATTTTAGAAGGTTGAGAGCCTCCTATACTAAACATACTTAGTCATGTTTAGTCGTGGGACTTTATTTAATTACAGTCTTCTGGTCAATGCAAATTGCTTTTTCCCCCTTCGTTTTGATCGGCATTATTTAGACACAGTATAACTGTTTATTGGCTATAAAAGCAGAAACTAAACCTCTACTAGGAAACGGCAGTTGGAATAAGAAGGTACCCTCTGGCCCTGGTCAACCTTGGCTCAATTCTCGTATCTGTTTTCAGATTTATTGTATGCTTATGGATGCATCATTGCTCTGAGAACCTTGGCCATTTCTTGCATCATGGATAAGAGGCTTGTACAAAATATAAATTCATTGGTCTTTACCTTGTACTGATATATTAAACAATGGATGGGATGGCTGACGCATTTTTAAATCTAGACTTAGATTTATTCCTTAAAATTTTTACCCACTGAATTACTAAACACCTTAGTTCTTCCCTACAAGAAAAGTGATCACGCCTACAGTCTTGACTTTATGGTACAGTCCTATAAAACTAAAACGATGTTACTGTCATTTCACACAGAAGTTATATTGGCTTTGGAAAGTGGCATGGGTAGGCTCCCCTTCCAGGTCTGTGGTCTCAGCAGCCATGAGTAGTTAGGTAGGATTATAGTACCAAGCATGAACTCTCTCCTATTCAGTGGATCTTAGGTGCCGTTAGACAACTGTTAAGGTTAGCCTCAGGATAAAATGCTGCTATCACATCATTGGGGATATTTTGATGGTCCAGTCATTGTAGTGGTTCATGGGCTTTCCAGCTGGATAGGACTACCAATTTTCCCTCTCCTTTGACAGCTTTCTAGGACTATCCATCCCATGACATTGGACACACAGATAAAAATAATAGAGACAATAAATTTGAGAGAGGGGGACATAGGAGGAGATTGAAGAGAATGGAGATACAATGTAGTAATGTAGATACAATGCCCATGTATGAAATTCTGCCCATGCATAATTTCTTTTAGATGCTGTGACAGATTTAGAGAGATAGCTATCAGTCAAGTGCTTGCCTCACAAGCATGAAAACCAAATTCAGATTCCAAGCACCTATGTAACAAGCCAGGCCTAGGAGCAAGTGCCTATAACCTTAGCACTGGGGAGGTAGATTCCTGAGGCTTAATGACTGGTAGCCTTGCTGAATTAGTAAACTCTAAGTTCAGTGGGAGACCTTACAAAGAGTAGGGTCAAAGGTCATTAAGGAAGACAACTAATGTTAACCTCTACCCTTCACACACATGGAAACATGCACATGCATGAGCACACATGCATGCACACATGAGCATATACACATTCATATACACATGAGCATACGCACATGCATACATACATGAACACATACACCACAAACACACACATGAGCATATATACATGCATATACTACACACATACACACATGAGCACAAACACATGCATACATCATGTACACATGCATATACCACACACACATATACACATGAGCAAATACACATAGATATACCATACACATGCACATGCGTGCAACACACACACACACACACAGAATGCTGGGAGAATAAACTTGTGCCTGTTTCTGCATGTTTATTCACTTTTCTCTGGACACCATGAACAATCGCTTAACTTTCTTTGTCACTAATCATGGGTTTTGTCAGGCTGTATGTAGTTTTGTGTGGGAAAGAAAGGTCTGGTTATGAGCACTCTAACATATTTGCCTTATTCCGCTCCTTTCTAACCAGATGTCATTCTGTTTAAAATTCCTTCTTAAATGAGCATGACCATCTGAGGTTCACTCCACCCTGGAGTTAAGTCTGTGGTCTGATTTTGAAATACAAATTTTGTTCCCCAAGAACAAGATTAGAGGAGCAGTAGCCAATTGCAGCCACCTGTTTGTGTCCATAGTGCTGTTGTTGGAAGTTCTGTAGAACAATAAAAGATTGATGTTCTTTTAACAAGCTCGTGACTCCAATAGGCAGGTGACTATAATTTGTGTAGGGAGAATACTTACATCTACTGACCCAACCCCAGGACTCTTCAAAGGTCTTCATGTCATCCTGCAGACCTCATTACAAGCAAGGCTCCAGCCATGATTGCCAACAACACAGATCATTCCAAAAGGCTTTGGGGAATTTGCATGGATGCCACTGGAATAAAGTATCCATAAGGATATTTGGAACGGAAAAGCTCAGCCTTCTTAGGGCTTTATAGATTTCACATTATGGCTAGTGGCCTCTATAGAGGCTTTTTGGGTTTTCTCCTGTTGGGGAGTTTCTCAGTCTCAGCTTTATAGCCACTGTATGGAGGATACTTGGGAATGTGAACATTAAATATGTATCAGTTCTGGGGATGGAAGAGTCCACACATGGAACTAATTAAATGGATAACCATAGCAAAGAAACAGTTCACTCCTAACATTAACAAATGCCTTCAGAGACAGTGCAGGGAGCCCTCTCTTTCTCTTCGCCAGCATTCTGCTGTCCTGTCAGTGACTCTCATTTCATCCTGTTAGACCAAGGGAAGTTGCTTCTAAATGTGTTCTGTGCCTGTTTCTTCACTACCACTGGTTTATATGAGCCTTGCCTTGATTTAAGTCTGGTGCACAAGCAAGCACCTTCACTTACTATTTATTGAGCATTTTGCTTGCCAATCATTGTCTTCAATTCTAGAGACCCCCAATAAAGAATGCCCCTGGTCTCTCTTTTTCTAGTGGAGGAAGCCGATCTGTAAACAAATACATAATAATACTTTAAGTACTTAGTTTTGGAAAGCAATTAAGATGACAAGAATAAAATCATAACAAAGCAAAGGAGTAGAGAGTTATGTAATGATGTGGTCCCTGGCTTACACAAACTGACAGGGAAGATGCTTATCATGCTCACACAGGGCACACAATAGGGACTCATCTGCTACACTGAAGCAATAATGACTAGCTGCTTTGTTCCATGTGACTTAACTTTGTTAAGTCGTCTACATTATATCCCTTATCAAAAAATTCTTACATTTATTTATGAATTTCTCTGAAACTTTCCATAGACGTAGTCTTACAGCATCTGGCCAATACATGGATACATCATTATAAATTTTTCCTATGTAACTGTGAGCGACACAGATAAGGAGTTACAGGTAGAGAGTCAGTAATACAGGTCGTAGAGCATCAAATCAAGGTGTAGCTCACACTATCACTGACCTGAGTACCTATAACTAAACATCTGTTCATTAACTTTGACCTCCTGTGACTTCTGAAATTCTCAGCAGCCTTTCAGCCTAGCCTCCCCCGACAGGATCTCTGATCTCTTGACTTAGTCTGTACCAAGTAATGTTCTGTTGAATTTCACTTTGAGAAGTATCTCTGAGTCAATCCATTCATGCGTAGTTGTCATTGTCATGAAATCTGTAAAATATGCTCAGTGAACATGTTCACAACTTATGCATCCATTTCCTAAAACTGATTAATGCTTCTCTGTCAGTAATGAATCTATGCACACGTTACAAGTATTAACAGCAAAGCCTCTCCTTTAGGTTTCTGTCAGTGGCTGTCAACCCTGAGTGCGTGCGGAAACCTCCCTGGGGCCTCTGAAGAGAATACAAATACTCAGGCAAAACTAAGCTCACAAGAGGCACTAGAGTTTTCTTAAAACTCCTGCTGATTAGGCCCTATAGTACAGTTGACCTCCATTGGCCTGTGCAATCCTGTATTCTTCCTATTTGCCATGCAACCAGTTACCTCCACTAAGTCTCAAAGAATCCATAAAGCTCCAAAGCTGAGAATTTTAGATGATAAAATTCTTCATCCCCCAAAAGTAAAGGTTAAATAACCTACCATGAAGACTGCTGTCTCCAGCAGGCTACAGCCTATGCCACTGATAGCAATTAGAGAAATAAGGAGCAAGGGGCCAAGGAGGAGGGAGAATCGCCCTTACAGGGAAAGAGGAAGAAGCAGGCATGAGAGCTGTAGAAGACAGAGTACCAATCCTGTAAGAGCCCAGAAGAGCGACCCTAGCCATCCTCCCCACCACACACACACACACACACACACACACACACACACAATTAGGTTTAGTATAGCAAAGATGGAATATAGATTTTAGTAAGTAATAACTCAGGAGTATCAGGGGAGGTGTTAGCAACATGGAAGTTTGGGAGTAGCCCAGCCATTGAACTGATTAAGGCACATTAAATAAAAGGCTGTATGAGTGTGTGTGTGTGTGTGTGTGTGTGTGTGTGTGTCTTTTTTTATGGTGAAGGATTGCGATTCTTTATTTGTTTTAATTTTTCTACATAGACTTTTCTTTTTTATTAGATATTTTCTTTATTTACATTTCAAATGTTTTTCCCTTTCCTGTTTTCCTCTCTGAAAAAATAAATAACTAAATAAACCCTATTCCCTCCCCTCTCCCCCTGCTCACCCTACTAATACAGAAGTAGAGGCTCACAGCCATCCATTGGACTGAGCAGAGAGTCCCCAATGAAGGAGCTAGAGAAAGGACCCAAGGAGCTGCAGCCCCTTAGGAGGAACAACAACATGATCTAACCAGTACCCCCAGAGCTCCCAGGGACGAAACCACCAACCAAAGAGTACACATGGTGGGACTCATGGCTCCAGCAGCATATGTAGCAGAGGATGGCCTAGTCAGTCATCAATGGAAGGAGAGGCCCTTGGTCCTGTGAAGGTTCTATGCCCCAGTGTAGGGGAATGCCAGGGCCAGGAAGCAGGAGAGGGTAGGGTGTATGTGTGTCCTTCATTTGAGAATCCAGAACATTGTGGATAGTGATGAACTCACGAAGCAGCCAGCCCTGGGGAGATTAGAACAAATTAATCAGCTACCATTACATATTTCTAGAAATACGGGTGGTTACCAGTACTCAGCTGTGTTTATAGATGATGTCCCTAAGTCATGATTGAATGTACAAGATAAGTATTAGAGGAACTTCAGCTAAAGAAACAGAGATGGAGCCAGAGTAGATGGAGTGAACTCTGGACTTTGGTACTTATCTGACACTTAAAAAAGGGAAGAGAAAAATAAGGGAAACTCCTAAGGGGGGAACCTACCCTGCAGAGCATCCAGGTGTATGGGGGAGCAAAGGGCAAAGATTGTCCATGTGTGATGCCCACACTAAGCAGGATGCTTGGCTTTATGGTCCCTACTATGATATTTATTGGCTACTTTGCTTAGAGCAGAAACCTAAAATCTGTTATCACTCTCACCATGATCTCTGGTCAATCTCTGCAGTGCTTATTCATTGACTGGAATAGCAAGGAATGACCACACACCTTGAGAAATGCCCCTGACTTCTGGCTCTTACATGGTCCTCTTCTTGGCTCTAGGCTTCTGGCCACTTTGAAGACTATTATAAGAAACAGTACAACTGGGTTATTCTCTAGCCTTCTAGATTACCCATACTTTCATCTTCCTGGAGTAAACCTTTCTAGTAAACTTTAACTAGGCTTAACACACACTACCAGAGTATTTCACAAGTGTCCAATCACATTCATTGAATACAGACTGTGACAGTTTCAGTCACTTACCTATTCTGTGGGCGTTTTGTTTTTTTCCAACACTGACTATTTTTAGCTGTGAAATATGCTGATAACAGTGCTTATGACTACTGGACTATTTACAAAACTTTATAATTTCTGTTATACCTTCAAAGTCAAGTATCTTGAAAGGGCAGCCTATGTTCACATTATACTTTCCCATGAACCCACTGCAGAATGGATCTACTTCCTGTTTTCCCAATAAAGAAGCCTTATATAGGCCACAAAAGCCTAACTGATGATCCCGTGTAACCTTATATGACTGTACCACCTTACTGCCTCTATCTTTCTTATTTCCTTTCCTTTGATCTCCCTCTCATCTTCCCTATCTTTTTTCACTTTCTGAGTCAAATCAAATACCATGCTAATTCTAATCAGTATCCTCTTAGCCATGCCAACTGTAAGTACACTGATTAGAGACAGCAACTAGTCTCTCTCTCCCTCCCTCTCTCTCTCTCTCTCTCTCTCTCTCTCTCTCTCTCTCTCTCTCTCTCTCTCTCTCTCTCTCTCTCTCTCTGTCTCTCTCTGTACTTATGTATATATCTATCTCTCTCTCCCACACACACATGTGTATGTGTGTGTGTGTGTGTGTGTGTGTGTAAGTGTGTCAAGGCCTTATACATTCTAGGTAACCACTCTATTGGTGAACCACCCCTTGGCCCTTTTGCTATTACTGAAGTATTATTTGTGCAGGCCAACTGTTCAGGTTCATGGCAACTCTTCCATAGTTCATTATCAAATGCTGCTCATGATTACCGCCCTGAAAATACCCCATCCCTGAAAATATGTTCAACTTTGCCTTCACCCAGGCTTGCTTTTGCTTTCTGTCTGCTTTTAGGTTTGAATACTTTCCATGAAAGACTATGCCATCCTTATTATAATCTGCCCTTAGTCTGTGCTGCTGATTGGTAGCATGCCTATTCATTCCTCATATTCCAGACAGACCAGATGTGCCCTGCCCCTCTGTGTTTGCAACGTTTTCATATGCCTTTATCACTCTCCTAAGTCATTACTGCTGTCCTGCAGTGGTTAGCATCCTGTCTCTTGTCACCGACGACACTAGTAAGATAAAGGTGGAGGATATATCTTTTAATTAGTTTGTTTCCAGAGCCTGGTACAATAGCTGACACTTAAGGGCCTGATATTTGAACTCAATAAACATGAATGACTTCCACATTTTGTGTCCTGAAAACTGAAAAACAAAAAGGATGTGCCATCTGATACTGCCATTGTTCTGGTCTTGTTTTGGTGACTATTTCCAGGAAATCCTACTTCACAGCAGATGCCCTTGTATTCTGACTCTTACAGCTCTTTCTCTCTTCTTTAGCAATGTTCCCTGAGCCATGAATGAGTGAGCTGTGATGTAGATGTAGCCACTGGGACTAGGCTCCCCACAATCTGTTGATCTTTATACTGTGTTTGGTGGTTGTTTTCTGCAATGTTCTCCATTTCCTGTAAGGAGAAGAGAGTCTGTCTGATGAAGGGTGGCAGCTATACTTACCTATGGATGTAAGGACAAGATTTAGAATGTTGTAAAGACTTATGCTGGTCTAGCAAAATTGTAGTGGTAAGTTCTTTTCTAAGGTCTATGACCACATCAGCCCCAGAAAGCAGGCTAGGTAATGTAAAAGGGGAAAATTTCATAGAGCCCCACCCCTAGACAAAGAAGTACAGGCAACCAATGACTGATGGTAGAAGAACAATTAGCCTCTCCCTGGGATGAGTCCTTTTTGTTGGTTCAATGCACATAGCCACCCACAAACAACAAAACGACTCAATGAGTTGTATTTATATATATTTGTACATGCATACACACTTACACATGCATAGTAATAATAAAGAAAAAGAGGCTATCAATGTATGGAGGGGATATGGATGGTGTTTAGGGGAGAATCATTGGAAAGGACTGAAGGGAAGAACAGAATGGGGAAAGTGATACGATTCTAATTTAATTCAAACCATATCTAAACATTTTCATTTAAAAATACATGTACTCTCTTATAAAGTGTTGCTTGAAAAGAGAATAAGAGATTAGGCAGTAAGATATGAGAGAGCCTTCTTTCCTGTTTCCTAAAGTGCACAAACTTCAGACTATTATAAGCAACTTCAGGAGACTGTCTACATCTACCTCTAATGGCTTCATCTGTACAAAAACGAAGAAGAAACCAGCAACTCCCATTGTAAGCAATTCTGGAAGAAACGCAAGTAGAATTTGCTGAGACTCAAAACATTGTGTGGGAGTGTTTGTCCCATATTACTCCTTGATGCAGATTTGGTTTGAAAACACTAAAAATAATGCCTTTACTCATATAGGGCTTCAAAGTTTCTAAGTAGCTTTCCTTTCATACTTTGTCCAGGCCTCCAGTCATTGGAGCCCAAACAAAAATGACTCTGCTTGTACAGACAGCATATTCTCTGAGACACCATGAAGCTTGACAGAGACTGCCAGTTGCCACATGGTGAGGGAGAGCTGGGCTGGAGGAAGATAACTGCTTATTCACATTTGCTCTGTCCATGTTCTCTCCCCATTTCTCCAGACAGCACATGAGAACTATGGGAAGTGTGTCACTCCCAGAGGTCAGTTTGCATGAGCATTTCTTGTGTTTCCCTAGTATCCAGTGACCATGAAGCTCATGGACATTGGGGAATTTTCTCCATTTCCCACATACTTTTTCCACAATGTCTGCCCTGAGTTCCTCAGCCAAGGTTAGAGCTGTCTGCTCTAGCCACTGGTACCAGACAACCCTTCACTTAAGTGATGACTACATTCTGTTTGTATGCGGGCTTCCATCCCGGCAACTTGGTGATCTTGTGGCTCTACCTTTCAATAGTTAAACAAACAAACAAAAAACCCTAAGCTTATTTTTTTTTAATTTCTAGCAAGTAACCAGAATATGTATTGTAATTGATAGAAGAATCCTCTTAGCCCATATTTCCCAACCCAAGGGTCAATCCAATAGCAGCTGTGTTGCCAGGATTTCACAGAACTCTTAAAAGGCAATGGAATTTGAAACATGACAGTCAGAATATGCACAGGTCAGTTTGTACAGAGCCTCACCTAAGTCTTGTATTTTCCATTACCAGCATAGGAAGATATTCCAGCTTACAATTGGGAACTCAAAGCAAGCACAGTCTAGGCAGCATGCACTGTGTATAAAATGTTACAAACACAGTCTTTACCATGTAGCACATAGATAATTTACACAGGCACTGTCTCATCATCCTCATTTTAGAAATGAGAAAACTGAGGGTCTAAAAATTAAATAATGTGACTGGATAGGCAAGATTAGTAAGAGCCAGACCCAGAACTCAGATGCAGACACAACGGATCCAGAGGCAAGCTCTGCTCTCTGGTGCCAAAATACAGTGTCAGCTTTTATTTGTCCCATACAAGGAAATAGAAAATAAAATCACAGCTGGGTGGTGGTAGTGCATGCCTTTAATCCCAGCACTTGGGAGGCAGAAGCAGGTGGATTTCTGAGTTTGAGGCCAGCCTGGTCTACAGAGTGAGTTCCAGGACAGCCAGAGCTACACAAAGAAACCCTGTCATGGAAAAAAAAAAAAGAATGAAAAAGAAAAGAAAAGAAAATCACTGGTCAGTGGGCATCAGAGTAGGTCAAAGAATAAATCTAAATAAAAGGAGAGCTAGAGAGCCTTTAATAGAATGCAATGTCTGCTTATATTGCATTGAACCTGCACCTCTCTGGACACTGACAAACATGAGGGGGTCTACTGAAGATGTGTCTGCTTCTAGATAGAAAGGTGAAAAAGGGGGCATGCATAGGGTGACTACCATATACCTACTGAATTATTAATCTCTGTGGCATTTGAACCTCGTCAAAATATGTGATGTTGACAGGACTTTGCTCTGCAATTGTCTAATAGCAATACTGCTCCATTGTTCCACCCTTCATATTGCTCAGTGTCACACAGAAATTGAACGTAAATGCCTCCAAAGAGCTTTAAGTGTCAATATGTAGACCTCCGTATGTGATCATGGGGCTTGAAGAGAAAGAAGAGTCATTCTACTCCTGGTGGCTTTGAAAGAATGTCACTTTTAACATATGCAACTGTAGAAAGGAAAAGAACAGATTTGGATGTTCAAGTCAAGGCTTAATGGAACGCTCTTCTAACTCTGGTGATAACAACTGTGATATTTTAACTACTGGATTCTTAGAGATTTACTGACATGTTAATATATGTATTATACATGGTCACTTAGATTATGTATAGTCATCCCTTTACATTCATGATTCCTGCATTCATGTTTCAAACAATCATTGATGTTCATAGAAGATCCCGGGACCAACCCCTATGGGTGCCAAATAACTAAATACTTAAATATGTAATTTTATGACCTGTAGAAAATGAAGGACAGAAATACCCCATCACTTAAAGTACGCCTTCTATCTGTCCCACAAGTTAATACATAGAAAATATTTTCACAAATACATTTGAACAAGTTTTCCATTTCTTATTGGTGTATGGCTGGCTAACCTGGGTCTGTTAGCTAGTCTGGGTCCGAGCTGCCCGTGGAAGCTTAGAAGCAGTGAGGTCAAACATGAGACAGAAAACGGTCAGTTACTGGAGTGAACATAAAAGTTTCAGCATTCAGTATGGTGTCTGGTGCCTAAAATCCCTGCACATGGTTGGCTGAGGCAAGAGGACTCTGTCAGGACTTTGAGGACTACACTGTGGGTTCCAGTCCAGCCCAGGTTACAAGGTGAGGCCTTGTCACAAAAAGACAAAGCAAAACTAACTTAAATCCGGGGGACTGTTTCACAGATAAAGGCTGAGTAAAAGCAATGGGACAGACAGAGCTACAGGCAATTCTGGGCATGTGGTCAGGTGGCCAAGGTGCTATTGACTCAGGCTTGAAAGTCGATGCTTTGGAGTCAAATCTATTTATCTGTTCTCCGTTTCCTTCTGTTTAGATGCATATCCAGAGCGTCCAGTGGCTAAGAGTTAGAATCCGTGGCTGTGCGGCTTATGCTTGAGCTTTGCTTGTCTAGTCTCGCCACCTGATAGCAGAAGCATGCATGGCATCTAATCACTGTCTCCACAGCGAGTCTGGCAATTACAGCAGAGCTTTTCTCATAGGGTGAGCGCGAGGGTTGAGGGAGCTGATATATGAAAAACATTAGCATGGTAATTGTGGCTAGTGGCACAGATACTTATTATTCTCATTATTAATAATCTCTGTTGTGTTCCTGTTCCTTCTCTACAGAATGAAGGTCATAACACTCACCCCAGAGAGTTGAAGAAAGGAATAAATAGGAAAACCCTTTAACACCCGAATGGTTGTCATGAGCATTATTGGGTACATGCTGGGAAAACTAAGATAATTTATCATGATGACAGAACTTCTTCGGAATGCCTCAAGATGCCATCCATTTATCAAAGAATACATATACAATGGCCAGTATCCACCTGTAGCCCTATACTGCATTTCATATGTTGAGCAAAAAATGTCATAAAACTAAAGATCATGCAGTAGGCAGAAATGTAAAACTCAGTTCCTGTGCTTTGTGTGAAAACAGCACAGAGGCCCAGATAGACGAGGTGATTTTCACGATGTCACATAGCCAGCTTGTTACATGGCACATCCTTAAACACCATCATATCACATCTTCCCAGTCTCCCCATATCCTGCGGTACCCTGATCAGACTGCTGCTTCTGTGTTCTCATGTGCTTCTACCTCCTCTAGGGCTGATTTACACTTCAGAAAAGAACCCTGAACTATAACTTCAGTGCAGAATCAGTCTCTCAAGAGAGGTAGCCCTGCTGCCACTTGCTGAGTACACAGTACTTAGAATAACACTGTGCTAGCAAAGAAGACATTTGCTTATGGTCACAGATAATGATGCCACTTTTTAATATGCTTTTAATGGTGCTGGGGATTGAGCCCAAGGCCCCATGCATGCTAGGCAAGCGCTCTTATCAACCAAGTGGCATCCCCAGCCTCAATACACTTCTAATGTTCATTTTCTCCCATGTAGTTTTAATTTGGTGATCTTTCTTCATGATCCTGTTCTTCACAGATCATCTATAGGATGTTGATGTCATATTGCTTCTTATTTAGCTTTTGCTGAATGAATAATTTAGATGACTGGTTTGTCCTATGTCTGGCTACTCATTTTGATGCCTGATTAATTTTTCAAGCCCCTTACTGGGTCCTACCTCCACCCCCATTTTCCAAAGGGCTTTGGACTTGGACTGGAAGAATTTTTAGGGCATCCAGTAATGTTATGTGAATTCCACCTCCTGGCACATTCTTCCCCTCACCAGGCTTCACACATACACAACTTGTCCACCTTTGAATATATTTCATTTCTCTATTCCAGGGCTTAGTACAACTTTTGAAGCATTCTCAGTACAAGGACTGAAAATTGGCAACCAGAAGCAAAATACACGAAAAACTGATGCAGATGAAGTGAACAGATTGAAATTTTATTTAGTCAGTTTTAGTATACTGAAGTATTTATTTCTCTCCATTAGCTTTCTTGTCCTCTGTCTTAGTTAGGGTTTTACTGCTGTGAACAGACACCATGACCAATGCAAGTCTTATAAAGGACAACATTTAGTTGGGGCTGGCTTACAGGTTCAGAGGTTCAGTCCATTATCAGCAAAGTGAGAGCATGGCAGCATCCAGGCAGGCATGGTGCAGGAGCTGAGAGTTCTACATCTTCATCTGAAGATTGCTAGGAGAAGACTGACATCCAGGCAGCTAGGATGAAGGTCTTAAAGCCCATGCTCACAGTGACATATCTATTCCAACAGGGCCACGCCTTCTAATAATGCCACTCCCCGGACCAAGCATATACAAAGCATCACATCCTCTAGTCTGCACAGAACTGTTAAATTGCTTTTATTAACCCCTAGAAGTACTTTCTAAAATGTTTTTGTTTATTCTTTGAGAAATTTGTACAAGTCTACAATATATTATGATCATTTCTATCTCCATTTCTCCTCCACTCCTAACATTTTCTCTTTTCTCCTTTCAACTCTGTGTGTGCTTGCATGCATGCATGTATGTGTGTGTCCAGTTGGCACTATTGTTATCCACATAGGGATAGGGCCATCTACAAGAACATAGTAAACGACCAGTGGCAGTAGTCTTACTCCAAAATGAGTGTCCCTCCCCCAGACACCATCAGTTTCCAGTAGTTCCTTGGCTAGGAGTAGGGCTTTGTGACTCATGCCAAAATTTTGACAGACTTGATTCTGTGTGGGTCATATGCAGGTAGCCACAGCTGTTATGAGTTTGTGAATGCAGTGACCATGTTATGTCAGCATTTCAGGGCGCTCCTCCCCATCCTTTAGGACTCACATTCTTTATCCTCCACCCTCTTCAGCTTTGTCTATAGTATGGAACTTTCATGCCTGGCACTGTTAACACAGTCAAAGCCCATAGCTTTAGAGACAATAGGTCATTGGAGGGGATCAACAATAGTTATTTTATTAAGCTGTCATGTTGTCAAATTGCCTTCCATATATTTATGTTTATGCCTATAGATCGGGACTGCTCTTAACTTTGGCCAGAGAATTCTTTTTTAGGATGTGTGCGGTGATTAATGCAGAATTTCATAGCTAGACAGAATGTTGAAAATATGTGACTATTAGTGTACTTCCCTGAATGGATAATTTATGTTAACACCACCTGCTAGACTAAGGAAACATGATAGATGCCCATCTTTATGCTTCAATATCCCTGGTATAAAGATGCATTTCAAAAATTAAAATTAATGTTCCTTACAATTATAATAGGCATGTTTGGGCATTTCAAGGAAACAGAAAATAGTGGGTCATTTTATAATTGGAACATCTTTAACACATGAAATATTAATATGTAATATTAATATTAAACAATATTAAAGAGTATTGTGGGCTAGCTTTCCTCCCCCCAAATAATTTATACATATTAATTTTTCAATCTTTACAAAACCAAAAAAGTTGGTTCAATAGTGTCTTTCTTCAGATTTAGGATGCAAAAGAAATGGAATAAGGAGATACTTCAGTCTACAAAGTGCCTGCCACACAAACATATGGATCTGAGTTTGAATCTCCATCCAAGTAAAAGCCAGACAAGGTATTATGCACCTGTATTTGCAGTGCTGAAGGGGCAGGGGCAGGTAGATCCCTGGGGACTGGCAGGCCAGCCAATCTAGCTTAAACAATGAGCTAAAGATTCATTGAGAGTTGCTGCCTCTGTAAACAAGATGAGGATCAATTGAGGAAAAACTCAACATTAACCCCTTCCCTCCACAAACATGTGCACACATTGTATGCATGAAGCCTACACACATGTGCATGTGCACACAAATGCAAACAAGCAGAGAAAGAAAAGGATTCTTTTCAAATGGATTAACTTAACGTAACAGTTGACCATATTGTCTGATGCTCTGAATCCATTACGTGATGAGGTGGGGAAAGACTCAGACTGCTTCCAAGGCTGCACTCTGTGCTCATGCAGCTTTAGCTTTCTGCACATGACTTTAGACCGTCTCCAGTACACCCCTCCTGCTTTGTCATGTAGTTCCTCATCTTCCTCTACCTCACTGCAACATCCATCTTCATTCTCACTATCACTTGAGTCTCTAGATGTTTCATCAGAGGTTCTTTGCTATAATCAAGATAAATGCAGTTCAAACACAAACTCTGGAACCAGGAAATAATTGGGTTCAAATCCTGCCTTAGTCTCTAGCCATCCCTGTCATCTTAGATAAATTATCCAAGTTGATTTCCTTCCTTTTACACCACAGATTATTTTTCCTCTCAAAAGCTCACCTTGCGCGATGATCATGAGAATCAAACCAAATGACTTACTCATAAAGTACTTAGAGTAATATTTTAATGTAGGGTTTGCAACTGCATTACTTGGGCTCTAGAGAAACAAAGCCAGTAGAATGAGTAATGAACGTGGTCTTATCAGATTGGCTTACACGATATGGTCCAACAATGACTGCCTTCCCACTGGAGAGTCTGAGAACTGGGCGGTTGCTCAGTCCAGAAGGCTCAGCCATCCCAAGCTTGTGCTGGAAGCCTGGAGGATTTCTGGAGAGAGACTAGTCTTACCAGAAGATGTAGAAAGCTGGGCTCTGATGCCAAGGAAGGGTAGCAACAGCTGAGCAAAGTAGCAGATGCACTCACTCAAACAAGGAGCAAAGGCTGGCAGTCACAAGGCCATAAGTCTTCCTTGGCCCTCCACACAAATGGGCAACCACTGGAAGGTGCCACTCATCTAGGACAGAGTCATCCCCTCTCAGTTAATCTTCCCAAAGAAAACCCTTACAGACCACCCGACCCCCAGAGGTGATTTCAGATTCAGTCAAGGTGACAACCAGGATTAATCATTCCACCAACAAATATATATTTATGAAATTGCAAATTTCATAAGTATATATTATGAATGTGACTCAACTAAAGGGGAACTGAGATGAAATAAAAATATTTTTTAAAGGGATTCAGTAAACTCAGCTTTTAACTTACTCACACATCAATAAAATTTGCATTTAAGGTTGTATTTGTGAAGAGCAGTGTAGGAAGAACATCTGGGTTCTTAAAGTCTGGTGGAGTGAAGGAAGTGGCCTTACAGATATCTTTGTATCATAGGGCCCTGGCACTGGGTCATCACATGGAAGAGAAGGGTAAGTTAACCTTCATTCCTCCAAAAAAGTCAAGAAGCACAGACACACCTCTCAGTAGACAAAGAGGGGGGAAATTACCCCCAGCTAAAATGGGTTGGAGGGCCTCATTTGCCAAGTACTTAAATACCTGTGATATGCTGTGTGGAAGAGACAGAATGAAATGCCAGTGGTTTGGATGTAGACAGTGGTTCTGGGAAAGTACCACTTTTGAATTAGGTCATTACCTTAGTAGGATTGGATTCGGCTTTCTTATTCCAGCCAAACTGGATCTAAATGGCTGCTAACAAATCTGTAAATAAATACAAAATTGATTCTTTTCCATGCCACTATATTTAAGTACACGAATGTGAATCAGATTCAAATGGGAACAGAAAGAAAATGAATATTCTAGTAAAGACTTAAATGAAACCATTGATGTTACCCTTCAGACGACCAGTGCCTTCTGTGGGTTGTGCCCTCCACTGGATGGTTTAACTGAAGAAATCGCATTAACTGGTAATAGAGAAAGACATATGCTCTACAAGAAAAATCAAACTTTATCTTCAGAGATTAGAACACTCATTAATTGTATGTGAAAGGGGATAGATAGAACAATTGTCCTATCAAATCCAGTGACCAGGAATAATATTTCCCCCTTTTCCTACACAGCTTCACATGCTGATAGGTATCCTCCCCCGCCCCCCAAGAAAAACCAACAGGACTGCTAAAAATATTATTTAAAATTAGAATCTGAAGTCAAAGCACTTTTCCTTTTTCTTCTTTCGTCCACCAGATGGCCCTCTTCTCAAACTTGGTAACTACACACAGGCGTGTCATGCTGTGTTACTGAAAAACAAAAACAGAAAAAACCAAAGATCTACATGAGTTGCAAACATTCCAGCCAACCCCAGCTTTGACCCCAGGAAGTGTCAGAGCTCAGCAGCTACACCAAATTGTCCTCCGGACCTGGGGTGGGGCTTCCCTGCTCACCTAGTGGCTGACCAGCTTACCCAGAACTCCCACCAATGGGAAAGAGTCTCCTCCAGTGCAAAGAAAGAATAGATTTCTGGTCAGCTTGGATATGGAGAAACTGTCACATTTACAGAAATGTGTCCCAAATAGGTGTCACATGGGGTTAGAAGTTCTACCTCTGAGGACTGTGTAACTCAAACTGAATTCATTTGTTGCAATAATGGCCATCTGGGTAATCCAACAACAAGTAACTCTGCCTCTGTGTTGTGGTAGATCTAAACATGTGTTAATCTAAACATGTTGGGCCCCCAGAGTCCCATAAAATGAATCATTTGGAGTAAGGAGTACATTTTCATTTAAACACAGATTTTTGGATGACAGTGTGGGTCGTCAGATAAATCAAACAATTCTTTAAATGATGTTTTTTATTCTTTGAAGGTTTCAAGCATTTATACTATGCGTAGTGACCATGTCCAGTCTCCCCTGCCTGAACTCTTCCAATTCTGTCTTGTGACTCCCCACTCCTCCTCCCTCCCAACTTTGTCCCTTTTCTTGTTTTATTATAATTAATAACTGAGTCTAATTAGTACTATCCATACACTCATGACCATCTACTGAGATATGAGCAACCTACCAGCGGCCATGCTCTCAGATTTTATCATAACATATATCAGGATAAACTTGCCAGAAGTTATCTGTATTAAATAAGTATTTGTGAAATAACTAATACTTCCCCATAAATTTTATTTAATTTTATTAATTGTATGTGGTTGAGTGGACATGACACAGAAATTCTTCAGAAGGGGATTTGCCAAGATTCAAACCAGAATTTAAGTGTCTATCAAATTCTCTGCCTCGTTGTTTGGGAATAGCAGTAAATAATCTGAATTATAAATAATTATTTTCCTCTATGCAAATATTTGAAGAGTAACCAAAGAGCATTCGAAGTGCATTTCTATTTTTATGTCATCACATAAGCCTCTGATCTTACCATTGGAGCTTAATATCCATTAATCCACATGAGCACAGATAAGCACATAAATACCCAGAGGGAATAATACTAAGTGAATGAAATATTGTCACAGAACTGGGCAATTATTGCAAATGGCTATTACTTAGCATCAATCCAGTCTACGTACAAAGTCTTTATACTTTATTTTTAGAGTTTCTGGTTGGTTTTGGCCTTAGTGAGGGCACATCTGATCTTCGGGTTAATTTTCAAGGCATTCCACCAATTCCATAGAATATATGTGGATGGGCACTTTCAATGATTCTGCCCATGTGGAGTAGTATTCATACCCATCTGAAATATCTGTACCTATCATGCTGAATATTATCATTTCTGATGGCTTTTACTATTTTATTTTGTTTTCCATTTTATTGAAATTAAATTCTTTTCTCATACAAAATATTCTGTTTATAGTTACCCCTCCCTCTACTCCTGGTTCCTCCAAGTTCCTCCCTCCTCACCTCCCACCCAGATCCACTCCCTTTCTGTCTCTTATTAGAAAAGAACAGGCTTCTAAGAGATAACAAAACACAACAAAGTAAAATGTAAGATAAAACAAAAACATCATATCAAAGTTGGTCATGGCAAAGCAACAGATGGAAAAGAGCCCAAAAGAAGGCAAAAAAGTTGGAGACCCACTCGTTCACATACTCAGGAGTCCTATAAAAATACTACACTGAAAGCTATAATCCAAACCAAGAGGACCTGGTGTACATACACCCTTACAGGCCCTGTGCTTGCTGTTTCAGTCTCTGTGAGTTCATATAAGTCTTGCTCAGTTGATCTAAAGGGGCTTGTTCTTCCTCTGTCCCCTCTGGCTCTTACACTCTTCCATCTCCTCTATCCCAGGTTTCCCTGAGCTCTGAAGGAAAACATTTGATGCAGGCATCCCATTTAGAGTTGTGTGTGTTCCAAACTCCTTTTCCTCTCTCTCCACTCTTCCCCCTCTCCCTCCTCCTCCTCCCCCTCTCTTTCTCTGCATAATATCTGGCTGTGGGTCTCTCCATACTTGTTCCCACCTGCAGGAGAAAGCTTCCCTTATATGTGGATAGTAGCCATTATGTAAATGATAACAAGCTACAACCCATAGACCCAGAGAAGTTAGGTACAGAGAAAGAGACTAAAGGAGAGACATAGATCTCCCTGGGATGGAGACTAGGGGTAGACCCATGGATCTCCTTGGGATGGAGACCAGGGGTGGACCCATGGGTCTCCCTGGGATGGAGACCAGGGGTGGATCCATGGATCTCCCTGGGATGGAGACCAGGGGTGGACCCATGGATCTCCCTGGGATGGAGACCAGGGGTGGACCCATGGATCTCTCTAGGATGGATGCTAGGGGTGGATCCATGGATCTCCTTGGGATGGGGAAATAGATTTTATGAGTGGGCTGAAGACAGGGCTGGAGACTGGAAAGGGAGAATGAGATGGGGGCAGGGGAGGGGAGAGAGGGATGAATGAGAAAATCTAAAAAGAGACAGTTGGAATGAATGGGGTATTTGAGAGATGGTATAGAAACCTGGTGCAATAGAAACCTCTGAAAATAGATGAAAGCAATCCTAGTGAAGTCTCTGAATAAATATGGCAGAGGGAGCAGGTCCCATCTGGCTACTGCTTGTCACCAAACAAAGCTTCCAGTACCAAGACTGAATCACATCCAACTGAGTTGTGAGCCAGTGGGGCCCCATGGAAATCCTCAAACAAACCGGACTGATGCCAAACTATCATTTGCTCTCCATGGCCTGACAGCAAGCCTCCATTGCTGTAGACAACATACACCACTCATTGAACATGGAGAAGTAGAGCTGATGCCTACATAGAACCTTCGCTATTATGCGCTAGTGTCTTTGGTGCAGGAGGGTGCTCTGCAGGCTACCTAAAAGGAAATGTAAACACTAACCCCACCACAAACTTGTTGATATACAATCTGTTCTGCTTGCAAAATTTGCTAGGGCAACGGTGGCACAAAGTGTGTGGGAGTAACCACCCAATGTCTAATTTGACTTAATGCCCACTCCATGAGATGGAACCAATACCTGACATTAGACGACCAAGAACCAGAGACTATTTCTTTTTTGATATATGGAGACTATTTCAGAGATTCACCACTGACCAAAATTCATACTCAGTGACTATGGAGCATTTAACCCCAACAGATATATATGCAACCCAACCCTACACCTAATGCTCAAATGACAGAAATTTAAAAAGACTCTAAGAGCCAGAGGCCCAGATCACCTGCTGCTAGACATTACCCCTGAAATCTCAACAATACGGCTGCCTGGGCAAGACTTGCCCAACACCAACACCAGTTGGCATGCTGGAATACACAGAGGAAATTCCACATGGTTTCAGCCAGAGAGAGTGCTACAAATGGCTGCTAAGAAAGGATGAAGTAGTTAAAAGAGATAAGTTCCCTTTTAATATCTTTTAATATAATCATTCTTTGACTTCTTTGAGAATTTCATAGAATATATTTTGATCCTATTCATCCCCCACTTTGCTCCTTAACTCCTCCTAGATCCTGATAGGCCAATCATATTCCTTTTACATTTTTTATTCCACTTATAAAATGTAGTCTTTAATAATTTTTATTTCTCTAGTATTTTCCTACCACATCTACCTCAGTGCCAGGCCTTTATTACAAATATATGTTCTATTGACCTTTTATTTTCTAGAAACATTTGCCTGCTGGTAGCTCTTTCCATAACCATACATTAAAATCTATTACATTTTTAAAGTGATGAAACACAAATTCAAACCACAACTGTCATAGAAATAAAATCCAATTAACAGTGCAAACTTCATGTGGATACAATGAAAACTGATCATCACTTGGCCAACACAACTCAAGTATAGCAAAGTAAAATAGAAAAGACACTTGAATTTTGCTGTATTTATTGCCAGAAACATAACTGTAACTGGTTTTGGAGTTTTTTTGTTGGTTTGGTTTTGGTTTTGGTTTTTTGTTTTTTGGGTTTTTTTTTTTTTTTTTTTTTTTTTTTTTTTT
>NW_022196910.1:43190730-43195402 GCF_008632895.1 Mastomys coucha
CTCAGAAATCCTCCTGCCTCTGCCTCCCAAGTGCTGGGATTAAAGGCGTGTGCCACCACTGCCCAGCGTAACTGTTTATTCTATATGGATACACACTAGAATTCAGGATTTTCTTTCATTTATAAACTATATTCCAAATTTACCAACTTATTCTTATAGAAGACTAGGAGGAAGGACTGCAGTCCCTAATGGGATAGGAACTCCACAGGAAAACCAACAGAGTCAACTAACCTGGACTTTTGGGGCTCTCAGAGTCTCAACCACCAACCAAAGAGCATACACAGGCTGGACCTAGGCCTCTCTACATAAGTAGCAGATGTGCAGTTTGACCTTCATGTGCGTCCCAAACAACTGGACCAGGGGTTATCCCAAAAGCTGCTGCCTATATGTGGGATATATTCTCCTATCTGGGCTGCCTTGTCTGGCCTCAGTGGGAGAGGAAGTTCCTAGCCTTACAGAGACTTGAAGTGCCAGGATAAGGGGAATACCCAGGGGGACTCCCACCCACTCAGCAGAGAAGGTGAGGAAGGGTTGTGGGAAGAGGTGACTGGGGGGGCGGGGCACTAAGTGCAATGTAAAGTAAATAAGTAAAAAATAAAAAAAATTTTTACCACCTTTAATTTCCACTTTTCATTTCTATAAAATGGAGTGAGAACAAAGAAGCCCGATGTGACTAGAGAGTGCTTCTACAATTTTCTATGTTTTCTAGTCTATTACAATAATTTGACAAGATTTGGGAGGCACACTTCAAGTCTCAAACACTTTAAAGGTTGTAATTTACTTAACATAGAAATAACAATGATCTAATTTTAAATGTTCCCATTAGTCATCCTACATAAAAGTTCTTAAATTACATCAATTATAGTAATAAAGATATTTAGCATAAACAGGTTTGGGAATAGATCGAATTGACTTTTAGTAATGAGACAAGACATTACTGTAGAATCACACAAATCGCGCCCTTAATCCACTGAAGGGGCTCTGAGTTTCCCTGCTTAGGTGTTACAGAACAACTACCGTGTTCAATAGAGAGACAGCAGCTAGCCCTGTGCTCCTACTACGTTCTTATCATCATTTTAGGTCTTCATTTTCAGCTGCAGTGAAGTCTGACACATAGATGAAATCAGTAAATATCAGCCATTCATTTTTCATTTAAAAAATTAATTATTTTAAAAGGCTTAAGTTTATGAAGTCTGTTCACTTGCAGTCCACGTTTCTGAAATATGAACTGTAACCAAGAGATAGAGGGAGAGCTCAGAAGTCAAGAGTGCCTAGTATGCCTGTGAAGAACTGCAGAGTCAAAGATGGAAGAGGCATGGCTCCCATATCAGGGGGCACTAGAAGCAGGAAGAAACAAAGAACAATCTTCTCCTGTGCTTTGAAGGGGGCAACCCTGCTAGCAACTTTCTTCAGTCTTATCTCTCTAAGACTTCAAGAAAAAATTTCTTCTGCTTAAAACCATCATATTTCATGCTGAGTTGTTATAGCACAGATGACCAGTGTATGTGTCATGGATGTCATAAGTACCTATCCCCACTTACCTGTCCTGGGAACTATCTAAGAGTAAATCTAACATGGGTGTTTAGGTTCTATTACACAACAGTTTCCAAAAGAACAGCATACAAGCCGTTTGCTAGTGTTGTAGCATTGATGAGACTTGGTAGAGCCTAGCATGATGCCTGTGGGAGATGATAGAAGAAGGTGCCATCCACTCATCTGCAAACAAAACTTCACAAGTCACATGGAGTGTGGCAGCTAGATAATAATGCATTTTCATTGCATTATTGGGCTGTTTAAAAGGAGTGTGGTTTCACCTTCTTTCCAGGAAATATTAACAGTATAATTTAGAAAGAAAAACAAATGAAAACCAACTACTATAAAATTAGTTGGAGACTAACGGATCTAAGTGTTGATAGTATCTAAAGTGGTTCTCAACCTCCCTAATGCTGTGACCCTTTCACAAATTAAATAAAATTATTTAAAAATCAAATAAAAATGGCAATGAAAATAATTCTACATAGCTGTAATTTTTTGCTACTGTTATGAACCATAATGTAAATCTCTGTTTTCTGGCAATCTTAGGCAGCTCCTGTGAAACCCCCAGAGGGGATACAACCCACAGGTTGAGTCACTAAGCTAAAGGAGACTGGCAATGTTAACTGAATGCTGTAAGGAAGTAAACAGGATTGCTTGTCTACAAAGTGTTCTTAAACTGTTAATAAAAACTATATGCTCTCACAGTCAAATGTTAACTGGATTTGAACTTACAGGGAAAATGAGCAAATCAGTTAACCAATAAGATTACAGTATCCCTCATTGTCAATCTTCCCTGTGTTCAGGAAGAAGTCACCTTCCTTTTTATTTAGTTTAGTTAAAACACTGGGAATACATTGACTATTTCAAAATGTCATTCTGTTATATAAAATCAGTTTAATATACATTTTTATTTGTGCCGATAAGTTTCCAATTCCTATGATAAAAGCTGTCTTCCTGAAAAACGTGAAACACCCTAATTATACATATGTCCATATTTAGCTATTTCCTAGGGACTCTGACACCCAGAGTTTGGGAGTCAAGATGTCAGATGTAAGTTCTAGAGAGAATAGCTTTTGAAAGATCACCCTTCAGTATTGGGAAGGTGTGGGACAGCTAGTTTGTCAGGCAAATAGTGTAAAATTGAAACGTTCTAAAGAAAGTCCAATTACCCATAGCATGTCTCTAAGTCTGAACTTGAATCTTCCCAGTTAGCATCTTAACACCATATTCAGCCTTCTGATGATGCACAGGAAGTTCTGTTTTAGGCTATCTGTGGCTGTTTATATAGTTTGTGTGTATGGGGGGGGGGCTGTTTGGTTTGTTGTTGTTGTTCTTCTTCTTGGCATAATCAATGGAGTCTAATTCCAGTAGATCTAAGTCAGAATGGAATTCCCACTAGAAGGCTTTTTCAGAGTAGGGGAAGTTCAATAATGAATTTCTCTAGATCTAACCAAAGCAGACTCACAGTGTTACAGTATCTCTAAAGCCAGCCCAATTTAAGAAATGAAACTGTAGACACTGACTGGTAGAGAGGAAGGTGGTTTGAGCCCACTGGTCCTGATGCTCATGGGCAGGATAGAGACTGTGCAAACCTGGACACAGTTCTGATGATTCTGCTAGAGAAGGTTATTTTGAGATTCCTTCCAATCCTATCCTCTGGCTAGACACTGGGAGGGTTTTTATACACTCAAATGGACACACACTACTGGCTCACCCCAACCCTACTGTGCCATGAGAGAAAGTGAGCAGTTTGTAATTAGTGCTTCCAACCTAGCTTCCAGACCCTTTCATTTTTAGCTCTCCAATGTGTTTTCACCCCAGTAAATCAACCACCAAAATCTCTATCTCATCATGAGTAATGTTTAGTCATAAAAAGATATTGAACTGCAATCGTAGATCCCAGGATCAATCTACATAATTCAAACATGGCTTCAGTAGGAATAATACTACTCCATCTCAGAGGTATCTATGTTTTAATTCTTGGAACTTCAAAGAGTGTCATCTGGAATTGAGAGGAGGATATGAGGCTACAGATGAAGCACACATTTTCCTTTAGCTGGCCCTGAGCTGAAAAAATCTTTCTGTGATTCTGAACCAAGGATATTTAATAGACCTTAAAAGTGGGAATGGAAGAGTGGAGAGAAAGTCAGAATGACAGAAAGGAAGAATGAGACCAAAAACATGGAAAACAGAAGCTTCCAGAAGCTGGAGTAGCCCAAGAAACAGGTACTCCCTCAAAATCTATACAACATAACGGAGTAGATGGTATCATAATTTCAGATGAGACCCACATCAGAATTCTAATGCACAGAACTATGAGACAATTTGTGTTGATTAAGCTGCTAAATTGTATAATTTGTGAAGTCAATAATAGAAATATAACAGAACTATTTGGGAAAGAATATGGATGGATGGATTTATCGTTCAGTGTTTAACTCATTAATTTACTTACCGTTTAAAATGTCAACATTCTAGTCACATGTATGAAGAACAGTCAAGTCAACCATATTATATAATACTTTGACAAAGTACAGGCTGTGGACATGGGCAAATATGCTGGCTATGGTTTACATTGGGTTTGAGGATTCGTGTGTTAGAATTAATCTGTTGTTAAGTATTACAGGACTGGAAATTTAATCTGACAATGACGGCCAGAAGTGTGGTTTGGGAGGTTAAGGTTAGCATTGGCTAAAAATAATCTACAGTAGGCTGATTATTGGTGATACACAGCTTTATCAAAAGAAACAGCAAGGATAGAGCAAACAGATAAATACTAGTGCTCCTTGTCTTTTGCTGTGGTGAAACCTATAGTGTCGTGGGACACATTGTGAGAAAAGCATACCAGATGGGGATGTTCAGCCTCAGAACTCCAGAACTGTGAGCCAAACAAATATCCTTTCTTCATAAAGTTATCCAGACCTAGGTATTTCATTATAGTAACACAAAACAGATGGGTGCAACTTGCTTCTGCAAAAGGAATTTTAAACACAAAGCACCAGCCATTGTTCCATTTAGATTAGGAGAAGCCATACTCTGAGCTTGTCTCTTGTATATAATTAGAAGGTGTGCTGGGCATATACCCAAAAGATACTGCAACATGTAAGAAGGACACATGCTCCACCATGTTCATAGCAGC
>NW_022196910.1:43196487-43202143 GCF_008632895.1 Mastomys coucha
AAAAAAAAAAAAAAAAAGAAGGTTTGCAGAGCTGCAGTAGAATCTAAGTCTGTTGTTTTTGTCAAAAGGAAAAAAAGTATTTCACTAGGTGTCTACTTGTTTGTTTCACTTCTTTTTTTCATTAAATAATTTGTTTACTCACTTTACATCCTGATTGAAGCCACACCTCCTTCTTCTCCTCCCAATCCTACCCTTACACCCCACTCTTCATTTCCCTTCTTCTCCTCAGAGTTTACCTTCTTTTAAAAAAAAAATCAAGTCTCACTGAATAACTATAGTTGACCACAAAATCATGATCCTCCTGCCTCAGCTCTCCAAGTGCTGAGATCCTAAGTGCATGAGATCATACACTACTCTCTCTGTTCAACTACTAATATCTCTTTTTCTTGCTGAGCTAGTCTGTGGTACTCTGACGCTGCTAAGAAGGAAGAGTGATTTGAAACCTAAAGCTGATGTCTCGTGGAATGATTTATTCTATCTCATTTCCCCAAACCAAATCTGACACAATTATATGTAATAGATTGTATGCAATATAACCTTGCAAATAAAGAATATACTACAATTATAGAAAGAACATGTTGCACATGCCCATGGACTTCTCCATCACATTTTAAGTAGTTTAATTCATTTGGCCACAACAATATATAGTCGAGGCACCTGGACTTTTGACACTGCCTCACAATATTGCCATCTACAAATGTGTGTGGCTGCATTCATTGCTATCTTTTGATGCATGCAATCCATAAGCTAAAGGCTGAATGTACTTGGTTTAGATTGTCAAACATATGTTGGAAAATTTTTATGACATATATGTAGAAAGACACATGGAAGAAAGAGGAAAAATAGCAACTGACTTGAGATTCAGTTCCATGGCTTTAATTCCCTTTCCTATAAAAAATGGTCTGCTAGGCATGTCACATTGGCAGAGTAGTCCATTAAGAGCCTTATATTCACTTTCTGGTGTCCCGTAATACTCTTGAACATAATTATCATGGACATGAATGCATTGCAAGTCTATATTCTAGACCATGGGTGATGGTTGATCTTATCGGTTTCATGAAAATTAGAATCATCATGGAAACCTTGTCTCTGAGGGAGTATTAGTTTTAGGGAAAGTGTTGAGGCTGGATATAGGAAATAATTAGTTTTAGAACAATTCCACTAACGAAGTCAGATTTATCCCAGGCCTTTGTATATGTGTTGCCTCTGAGGCTTGCTATAATCTGCCTGATTCTGTTCTATATCTAGCTGCTTCTTGCCTTTGTATTCTTTTGTGTCTGTGAATACCTTTGCAGTGTCTCTGTAATGCCACTTTTACTCAAGTTAGTTTCTAGCTTTCTGCCTCTGGCATATTCTGCACTTAAGTGGTCATCTTCCTATCCAGCTATGCAATCTAGACTTTCGCATAGCTTCTAGGTTTCTCTCTTCTGATCTCAAGTAGTGTCAACCAATGATCAGTACAAAAAATTATGTCATTGGTTTTGTATTTCCAAATTACTCCCTCTTTGAGTATAGATAAAGCTTGTGATAAACTAGTAGTCATACTTAAACCAATTAGATTGCAAATCCATATTAATCAATATGATCCACCCTTGTAGAAATGTCAGTCAAATGTAGTGATGTATATTGGTCTTACATAATGCCCACTTGATAGATTACTATTTTTGTTAGAAGGCACACTGGCACTTGGAAACTTTTTGTTTTATAAATGAATGCTGAAAACAAGAGATTCAGACCCCATGATCGAGACAAGATGCCTTACAAAGTCAAAAGCTTTCTCTGAAATGACAAAAAAAAAAAGTTGAATTTGTGTCAAGGAAATCATCATACTCTTCTGCCAACATAGGGGTAACTTTTTCCCTGTCAAACTATCTGTCTAGTGCTTATGGAGGCAGCTAAGTGGCTTTAGCAGCATAACATTTAAGAAACAAAGAAACAATTCGAGTTTATACAGCTTAGCATCTTCGCTTTGTGGGCTAGAGGCCACATCCACGAGAGTGAGAAAGTGGTCAGCTTGTAAGACAAATCTGGAATGAGATCAGAGTGTCCAATATGACACACAGTATCTTCATTTTCTAATGGGCTCCATCTACAGTGTCCAGTATGGCACATGGTGTCCTAATCCACACTTCCTCTCTTTTCTCCCTTGCTATTTAAGTCTCTTCTTTATAGTTGTGTTCTGGTACCACCACCCCATCAAAACTGGTGTTCAGAATTCCGTGCCTTATTTGCCTTAGAAGTCTCAGATAATTTTAAAATAGATCTTTATTTCTTTAGAGAATAATGTGTTGATAATATGCAATAAGCATCATGTATGTAGAATCAGCTAGATAAATGTAAACATTCTTTATTCACTCAACTCAAAACTTCCAGATATATGCTATGATTGAGGTCAGAATAATAAATAATCAGGGCCTCGGAAAATGTGTGCACTGTAAGTATATAAACTGGGCTAAGAGATTAAGATAAATCCCCTCGATGAAGTAACTGAAAACTTGGAATCTGAAAACTAAATGAGACGTAGCTAGGTGGTGGAAATGGGAGAGATATCAAGCTAGGAAGGCAGCGTTGTAATGGCTCATCTTGACTATCAATCAATTTGACAGTCTGAGAAAAGGGAACTTCAGCCAAGGAATGTGTCCATCAGATTAGCATGTAGATCTGTCTGTAGGTCTTTGTCATAGAGGAGCCCAGCCGCCTGTGGGCAGTACGTCATGAGGTAGGTGGGCCTGGCCTATGTGTAAAAAGCTGGCTGGACAGAGGGAGCAATCTAGTAAGCAGAACTCCATGGTTTCTGCTTCTAGTTCCTGCCTTGTCTTCTCTCTATAATGGACTGTAACATGTGAAAGAAATTATGTCTCTATCCCAGGTTGGTTTTGATCATGGCATTTATCGCAGCAACAGAAGGTAATTTAGAATGAGCATATACTAAGGTCCTGAAGTATCAAGAAGCATGTGCTTTCAAAGTAGGGGCTAAAGATATTAAAGGCAAATGAAGAGAGCCAAGAGAAGAAGCCCAACAATGGGAAGGAGGGCTATATGGGGTACTGCTGATCACACTAGGGTTTTTAACTTTATTCTAAATTGATTTTAGTGTGGTCCAGCAGAGGCTGAGACAGGACAATCAATGAGGTACAAAAAGCATTTAAATATGAGAGAAAAGACACTAACCTGAACTTTGAGAGTAAAAGCAGAAAGAAGGGAAGGGGATAGACGTTAGTAAGTACTTTTTAAACAGAGACAAGGTTTCATTAACCAGAATGCCCTTTGCAAAATGCTAGCCAGGTTTATGGGGCTGATGATTTAATTAAATAAATGTTCCAAAGAGAAGAAGAGAAAAAGGAAACTATTTGTGCTTGTTGGACCCATTTACATTTATGAAGAAACATCAGTTTAATTAAATTACACAATCACTATGCCATTTATGGGAGGAAATGTAAAAAAGAGAAAATGAAAGTTAAGATTTTGCTTTCTGCCGGACAGTGGTGGCACATGCCTTAATCCCAGCATTTGGAATACAGAGGCAGACAGATTTCTGAGTTTGAGGCCAGCCTGGTCTACAGAGTTTCAGGACAGCCAGGGCTATTCAGAGAAACCCTGTTTCAAAAAAACAAAAAACAAAAACAAAAACAAAAACAAAAAATTTTTGCTTTCCTAACATGGAAGCCAAACATTAGAAGTTGTTTCTGATTGGTTCCCAGACAACTGCCGTCAGAGAAGTAACTGGGGTTTTGTGCATGCTCACAAAGAGAGTCAGTTTCCAGTCAGTGATGAAGGTGTACCTGGGTGGCTGGGCAAGCGGTATAACAGTGAATGCCCAACTTCCTCCTTTCTCCCTACTTAGTAGGAAGTTGGGGCAGTCTCTTGTTCTGCCTGGCCACTTACAATTACCAGCTAAACAGTAGGACCAGTCATGAACAGTGATACCATCGCACCATGTATAAATATATAGTAGTTATTGTGCATTAATTACATATTAATTACACCATGTCATTAATTACAAATGACTACATATTAATTATGGATAACCAATAGTTATCATATTAAGTGGTAATTTATAATTTCTACTTATGTGAATCTCTTCTAATCACAAAAATCACTCCGAAAGCAAAAAATGATCGGAAGCCAAAGAGTCTTTCTTAACTCCTTCTTGACTCTGCCCTTCTGTTGCCCTTCAGTCTGATAAGCTATAAGAAGTGCTTTTCAGAGGCAGCAGGGAGCAAGGACCATACACCTTTATAGCCAACCAAATCCATTTTGAGCCGAAGTGCCCTCCTTCCATGGAAACGATGAAACAAGACAGGGTGAGTACAACCATGCCCTGCACTGAGTTCACAATCACTAAGAGTCAGGAGGCTACAAAGGGAGGATCAAAATTCAAGGCCTGTCTGAGGTTCGGAGTGAGACTCTGCCTCAAAGTGAGGACAAGAGTAAGATGGTGGAAGCGGGGCTCTTGCCCAGATTGGCCTCAGACTCTAGAACCAGTCCCAGGACAGAAATCAAGAAATGAAAAAGCATAGCATTAACCCCATTTCTGACTGAAGCTCAATCCTCTTCCCATCAGGGCAGCCCTGTAATGGACCCTAGGCATGCTGCTTGACCATACTGCTACTCTGAGCATCAACTCCTTCCAAAAAGAGACACCAGAAAAGTGTTGTCTAGTTAGAAAGGCAACTCGGTATATAGCATGGGAAATATCACATCCAAAACTAACAGCGTGGTTTTCCTCCTCAAAGATTTATTGGTGAAATAATTACCCCTAGGATTACATAAGCAAATTGTGAGTGGATTCTTTTTCAGAATTGTTTCAAAAATATGATTTATGATCACCGTGTTCTAAAGCCAATCAAGGGACTCTGGTCCCATGGTGACAGCAAAGGTGTCTCAGATCATAGTGTCTCAGACATTATCAGTGACAAGAAGCTGGATCCCTGTTCTCTCCAATGTGTCCTGCTGACTTGCACGTCAATAACTTCCTGGCTCCCTGAGAAAGCCAAAAATCATTGTGTGTCCTCTTCCAAATAGGAGGAAATGTCTACCTACAGCAGCTCTTTGGTGAAAAATTGCATAGCAAGCAATGAGCAGGCCCAGGAAAAGCCAATGTTCTTCACTGTGTTGAGTCTATGCTACCTAGGGAACCTCATTAGAGATGCACACATAGTTCTTGCAAGGGTCGATTCACTGAGTCATTGATTGCCACATGCAGGCGAGCCTGCCACTTGTCAGCTCAGCTATCCAAATCAGCATGGGTGAGGGTTGCCACTGTCTTACCTAAGCTGGGGCTGGAGGTGGCATTTAAGTCTTTCATGGTATGCAGAATACCTTCAGATAGATGCAGAATCGTATGCCTTTAGCAGTCCCATAAGCATCTCTTCTCTCCCCTGGAAATGGTCCATCTCCAGAGCCTGCTCTTAGACTGCTTCTCATTCCCCCACCCTCTCAAGACTGCATCATCTTTACACATATATGTCCCAAGATGTTGTTTTCAGTCTACCTGGATATTCATCATCTTTATGCATAAATGTTCCAAGACATTTCCAGACTACTTGGATAGTTCATAAAAAGAATGAAACATGGGACTTATCAGCTTTCCTTTCCCTTACTATCAGCCTGTCAAGTGCTGCCATTGGGTGGCAGGGAAATAGTGGGGGGGGGG
>NW_022196910.1:43202153-43213634 GCF_008632895.1 Mastomys coucha
GTCCCACCAGAGCGCTGGTACTCTACAGGGCAGATGCAGAGGCTGCCCACACTCTTCACTCCTTCAGGTGGGCATCTGGCTGTGGTGAGCCACTATCCCAGTCCTCAGGGAGTGGAGAAGGGGCAGCCCCAGTGGTCCCTGGGTCTCATGGAGGCCAAGGACAACAAGTTCTAGCTCCTGGGCATTGCAAGACATTGCTGGACACCACCAAGAGCTGAGGACAGAAGAGCTGAGAATGGGTGGGGGCTTTGGGGTGGCAGTGGCCCCAGGCCGAAAGGAGAAAAAGGCAGGACAGGAGAAGGGTGCCCGGTGGTTCCTGTGTGGGCATGGGGCGAGAGTCCTTGGTCCCATCTCTTGGCTGGAGCTGGGAGACTTTCCTGCGGGTAGGGAAGGCCTAATCCATTGCCCCAACATGACGAGTCTAGATGAAAGGAGGCAATCCATGGTATTAAGGCATTTTATTGTAGAAGAGGGAGAGAAAGAGAAGATAGAAAAGTAGAGGCCAGCCATGGCCACATGGGGAGAGGGGGGAAGGAGAGAGTGGGAGCAAGAGGTAAGAGTAAAGACAAGAAGCTAAGAGGCTGAGAGAGAGAGAGAGAGAGAGAGAGAGAGAGAGAGAGAGAGAGAGAGAGAGAGAGAGGAGGGATCAAGTAGCCCCTTTTATAGTGGGCTGGGCCACCTTTCTGTTCCCAGGTAACTGTGGGGAAGGGGCATACCTGGCTGTGGTCAGGTGATTGTGGGGGTAGAATCCAGCCAGAATGCTGGGAGCTGGGACATTGTCTAGCTACAGGATAATGGAGTCAGTGTCCACATCTGGAAGGTGTGGCTTTACTGTTCCATCCCTTGTAGAATTCTCTACTGGGTCTCCAGAGTAAGCCTTGCTCAACCTAGAACACAGACTGCCTTTCACAGTCCAATATCAGCCTACCCCACCTGCTCCTGCGTCAGTCCTTCCAGTGTCAGTCAACAAGTGAGTCACAACCTGCACTCTGCCAGCTTAGAAGTCTGGATGACAACTTCGGCACTTCCTTCTCACTACCACACTGACCTCACCCCTCCATCCTGTCTACTGTCATCCTACTCCACACTTAACCTCTCCCCTACTTCTCCACTTGTGCTGTTCTAGTGGGTCCCGGACACAGTGGTGGCATACTCCTGCCCTAACCCATTTTCTCCTTCTTGACTGCCTCCTTACCACTCAGATATCAATGGAACCCTAACTCTGCCATATCAGCTTGGATCCTTGAATGACATTACACTGCATACAGGTAAAACCTAGGGAACTTTCCAACCCTGTTCCTTGCTATTCCCCTTGTGTACAGCCTGCTCGGTCAGATTCAGTGATTTTTATCTTTCAAAGGAATCTTACTTTCTCAAATTCCTTCTGCTGCAAATCTCTTTTCTCCAAAACACCTCAGAATGTGAAATAATGTTTTAAATATGAATATTGTACTTTTTTAAAAAAAAATCTGGATTTTGAATTGTCAGTGCAAAACACAGCACTTGCTCCAAGAGAAATAATAGGCCGTTTACTCTGAGCCTAATATTAGTGACTGTGTTCCTGGAACCCAATTTCAGGTTGCCCTGAATTGTATGTACCACTGTGGAAATGGATACATGAACTCTACCACAGAGCAGAGGTTATAGACCAATGTGTGTGCTGAATGCACTAGCAGAGACATCAGCTGGGAGGCTGCAATGAAGCAGGGCACTCTCTACTTTGAGTCTAGGTGAGTGAGCAGTTCTCAACTTGTGGGCCTAGACCCCTTTAATGGTTGGACAACCCCTTTTATAAGAATGACATATCAGATATCCTGCCTATCAGATATTTATATAAGGATTCATAACTAGCAAAATTACAGTTATGAAGTAGCAATGAAGTCATTTGTGGTTGGGAGTCATGCAACATGAGGAACTGTATTGAAGGGTCGCAGCTTCAGGAAGGTGGAGAACCGCTGGACTAAATGCTCTCTGATGGCTTTCTGAGCTTCTGCTTAGGTGAAGCTAGTGCTAGAGTAAGCTTATCTATATAACAGGTTTTACCTGAAAGTCAAAAGAACGTTATGTCAGATAAAGAGATGAGTAATAAATGAGTATTAGAAAGAATAAAGCTAACCTGAGACAGTTCAGCTAGGGACCAAGCCTGTGCTGTACCACTGAGCTGCAGCCCTAGTCCTTTTTTTTTTTTTTCCACTTTTTAAATCTGGAGAAAAGAACCTACTAAGTTGCCAAGACATACCTTAAACTTGCCATCCTCCTACCTCAGCCTCCAAGATAGTTTTGGCTCTTGATCTGCAACATTCCAACTCAACACAATTACAGACTTTTGAACAACTGGCCTGCAGAATATTCAACACAGTCAGAACGTTCTGAGAGAAGTGCAGTGTATAGAACTCCCCTTGGAGTCCTAGGTCTTAGCAGCCGTGTGTCTGCATTTTCCCACAGCAGCTCTCAGCTGTGGCTTTGGGGCAGCAAATCCCTGTAGACAGAGCCTTGACCTTCCACTTCACAACAGTCAGAACAGTCAGAAGCTGGCCTGTTTCATTTGCCGACATCACTTGCATATTACTATTGACTGTTGTATTTGTGGCCTCTGACATGCAGAGGTGCAGCATAAGAAAATCCCCTATCAGTGAATCACAGAACCTCCAGTATGTATGGGAGCCACACCAGCCTGGATTAGTGGTAATTCAGTGAACAAGATCTCCTCCCCCATTCTTTTGAAATATTCCAGGTATTAAGAGGAACAGATTTGGTAATCTTGTATTTATTTAAATCTTAGAGGAGAAATCTAAAGTTCAGGAAGGGAATTTGTTCCACAATGTGTTGTTAAAACTGAACAGTGGTAAGTGTGGAGAGTTAGCCCCGGGCTTTAACATAATTAGGATGCTCCATGAAGAAGCCCCAGTTTAAGTAGCAAGCTCTACACTGGCAGACTTCCCGACTTTTAAGAAAGGGTAAGCTATGTATGAGCAATACATAGTGGAGAGTCAGTGGCTATAAAAGTGACTAGAATGAGGAAGGCTCTCTTAGGAACTGAGAAAACTTCATGTGACAACATGCATACATCCCAAAGGGCGGGCCTAACAAGGGCATCTTGCCTTCTGTACTCCTGGGCTGGTTCTTCAGAGTTCCAGCCAAAGAGAAAACGGTGACCTGTTCATTCACAGTCTGCAATGTTTTACAGCATTTATCAAAACAGAACTCTTCCCACTGAAGGAAGCCAGGCGCTTCTCAGCTGCTGAGAGACACTGGGGCCCTGATTGCCTGTGATTATGCCTTCTCCACCTGCAGGCTCAATGAATCCCCTTGTACTTGCCTTGGCTGCTTGGTCCTTGCTTATTGAAAGTGACAAAATGAGTTTCTGAAGAGCTTAATTGGGTTCCTGCTTTACCACTGACTGATGAATAACTACGACTATTAGTAAATTTAGAGTATAGGGTTTGAAATAGTGAGACAATGTCTTCTGAGGAATTGCCAATAAAATGCTTTTAACCTTGCTCCTACCACCAAATTCACAAGTGAAATCAAGCACTTGATACATGCAATAGCCATTGATTATGGCCCAGTGAGGATAAAGTGGGGTCCTTGGTACAGGTTTTTACCCACTGAAGTCATCCATGAACTCGAGCATGTTATATAACCTCTCTGCTTCATCTTTGTCATCTATGAATTAGTGGTAACAATAGTACCTTGCCGTGGAAATCGCTGTGATTATTTAAAGAGCTAGCAGAAGCCTTTGAAAGTGACTAGCAGTAGATCACCTACTCTCAGTACCAGAAATATCCCCGATAAGCACTGACATCCAATGGTGAGCAACGTGGATAAGATCTCTACCTTCATAAAGCCTGGACAGGTGTCTGGATGTGAGTACCTCATAGATACTTCTCTTGAAGTATGTCCCTTAAATGTGCAGTGCAAACTAAGGACCCTTACGGGCAACCTCCATGTTTTCTCTGGCAAAGACTATATATATCCCTGCCTGACAGCATCCTCTGGCAGCAGCACAGTGCTGACAGGCTCAGCAGTTAAGGCATCAGTGGCAGACTATGAAGTGATGCCCACAGCCTTACAGCTCAGGAGATAATGAGAAGGTCTGAGGAGACTGATGCTGGTCACAAATATCCTTTGCCTTTCTCTGTATACTGGTGACAAACTTGTGTTTTCTTTTAGTCTCTTAACTATGGTTGTGGGATGGCATTCTAAAACAGAAACTATGAGCTAATTGTGCTATTTTTCCTGTCTAAGGGAAGCATTTCAGAAGGAGGTCTTCCTCAGACTAGGTCTCAGATACTGCCATGAGCAGAACCCCTTTGGACATGGTGTGTGTGAGTAAAAAGTATTTATTTTGTAAGCTACTATAAGTTTAGAAGAATTGGTTAGGCAATACAGCCTGCCCTAACTGGACATCACACAGAGGTACAAGTGTATCTCCCGTATCAACTTTTCTCAGGCCCGACACTGCCCCAGAGTGTTTTTGGCTTGTTTTTGTATCTTCTGTGGCACTGTGGGTAGCTACTGACTTGCTGTTCCCTAGGAAGAAAATCTGAATATGAGCAATAAGCATAGAACTGAACTCTGAGGCTAAGGTCCAGCTCCCCTACTCCTTAATTTTGAAGCCTTAAAAAAATCACCTAGTCATTTGAGCCTCAATTTACTTAAATAGGAGAAATAGTGTTCAAGTATCTAAGAAACATGCCCCAAAGTAGAAGATCATTTGAGTTCTTTAAATCTCATAGATAGGATCAACACCTGATACCATAACATGTTGAGCCTGTACCCCAACTAACTAACAGATACACTTAAGAAAGTATGGGCTCGGCCGGGTGGTGGTGGCTCACACCTTTAATCCCAGCACTTGGGAGGCAGAGGCAGGCGGATTTCTGAGTTCGAGACCAGCCTTGTCTACAAGAGTGAGTTCCAGGACAGCCAGGGCTACACAGGGAAACCCTGTCTTGGAAAAAGAAAGAAAGAAAGAAAGAAAGAAAGAAAGAAAGAAAGAAAGAAAGAAAGAAAGAAAGAAAGAAAGAAAGAAAGAAAGTATGGGCTCCTTGGATGCCTGACTCCTAAGTAGAGCCCCAGGTCTTCTGCTGTGACTCTCCATACACTACTAAGTCCGAAGGAAACTGACAGTTCTATTTCAAGAGAACCATTTGCTTCTGCCCAATTATTTGGAATAATGATCTTTAAAAAGCAATACCTGAAGGGAAACAAACTTAGATCTGATCACAATAACATACAGAATTCTGATTTTTAAGAAGTATAAGTAAATCCATTTAGCCCAAAGTTCCATTCATGGATGTTTCAACATCATACAAATACAGTGACTTGGAGTAGCCTGAAAATTCCTCCAGCCTTCGGGAATTCAGGACAGAGTTAGGGGTTTGACAAGTTAGGGAAATGTCCTTCACTGTCATTACCTCTCAAGTAGAATTCCTCACAATTTCTCCTTCCAGAAAATCTTACTTGATAGTGTGAGCTAGTTTAGAGTCATTCATTTATCAAATATTTATTGATTGCCTACTATATATGTACATATATGCAAATACTATATATACATATATACATGCATATACATATGTTCACTTTCTGGGCATGAAATAGGTATGTTACTGCCCATATGAAGCTTACACATACATGTCTGAGGGAAGCTGTGTTCGCACTCCTGTAGCTCCCTATTTGTGTCTGTGTCACATTCTTGGGGGACATATTCACATGTTTACACTACAAAGACCTTCAGGATCTAAAGGAAAGACAGTTTCTTATATTTCATGTCTGTGGCATCAGTCTTTGTAAATAGAACATTGGGAATGTTTTGATAAATTTGATTAACTTCTAGAGAAAAATATTAAGAAGCAGGAAAACTAACTTCTGAGTTCAATTCCTCTCCCAACATGTGAAAAATAAATGATTTAGTAAAATTCTGTCATCAATTGGTTAATTTCATTCTAAAACAATTAGGACGCTCTGCCTTACCTGTGCCTATGCTGCAGGCTTGGAGGTCTCACAGCTGGAATGCATGCAGAAAGCTAATCACACGCTTCCAAGGAAATGGCATCAAGTACTTTGCTCAAAGTATGTGTGAAAGATGATACATACTGAGATACAGTCCTGACTTGGCCAAAAGTAAATCTCAGAAGGTGGCCCTGTAAGCAAGCTTTCTGTAATCACTTAGCCTGAGAGTTGTAGAAACGTACAGAGAAAAATGTATATAAAGCCAGTCAATGTATAATTCTTTATATTTGAAAATATTATCTTTGACTACCTATTCTATTCTGTACAAGAAAGAAAGAAAGAAAGAAAGAAAGAAAGAAAGAAAGAAAGAAAGAAAGAAAGAAAGAAAGGAAGGAAGATGTGGGAAGAAAAAATGGCTACTCATAATTATTAATCTTTGAGTTGTATGAGTTTATACAAAAAACTACCTATGAATAGAGACATGTTTTTCTGATAAGGTAATATTAGCCAGTTTGAGAGTTGAAGAACTAAAAATATAAATAAAAATGGAAGCTCTCGAAGGAGAAGGGGGCCAATCAAGAGGAAAAAAGAAGATATGAAAATCAAAGAGAGATTGGTAGTGACATTATGTTGAGCTACAATTGTCTCTTGACTGCATAGGTATTTTGTGTCTTACACAAAATTGTCTATATGTGATTACCACAGGAAATAAGGCTCACCTTTATTTAGTTAGTGTCCTACCCACACCCATTCATAAGTTCAAACCCAACCCTCATTGCGATGGTATGCAGATTGGGGGAGTTCCATAGCTGATTAGTCTATGAGGGCAGAGTCATCATGAATAAGGTGTTCTCGTAAGAAAGGTTCTGCAGAGCTCCCTTGCACTTTCTGTTATGTGATGTTATAGTTGGAAACCAACTCTCTATGAACCAGGAACTAGTATGGTAAACTGCTGTATTAGTTCCAGCAGCAAAACCTTCTCTGAATTAGATCCCTATATGTTTTACATCAAACTATATTTTGGGAGCTGAACAAAGACGGACCTCGCTATTCTGGCACAGAATATATACAGTCTATAACTAAACCCTTGAATAAGATGATCAATTAGTATGTCACAAAGGTGATATTAGAAGGAACCATATCTGGTACAGTGCTAGTTTAGTCAGAAGGGCAAGGAGAGGCAAACCTAAAGAGTCAACATTGGACGGAAGTCAGAGCCATGAGAAGTTTCTCATGGAGAGCTCAAAGCAGAACATTTTATAGTGGGGACCAGGGAAGTGGCAAAGACCCTAAGACAGGGATAAGTCCACCGAAGAGAAGGCAAGCTATATCACTGGAAGACAAGATTAAAGTGTAGTGGAGGTAGATTTCAGAGCACACAGATCCTAAAGGATGTTGGCAAGGTTTAAAGGTTTCCTTCTGGATCAAATGAGTCAGCAAAGAGCACTAGGCAAGACATCAACGTGAGCTGAAGCAAAGGGCTAATGGATTCAGTATTTTATCATCCCCCCAATCCTAAATATTCCTGATGTCGATTTGCATTTTCCAACCAAAATGCACACACATGGCCGATGACTCTGAGTGCACTAAAGGAAGAGCAGGACACACTGCAAAGCGGAACTCTTTCAAAGGAGACCTGGGGTGAACGTTCATTCATCCTGCTTGTAATGGAACCCAGCATTCTTAATAGAGAATAAAAAGATTATATGCTTATCTGGATACAATTTGCAGAAAGTGTCTCCTAGGAGTTATTAGACATTTAAAGGAGCTTGAAGAAGAGTTGGAAACAGGAGACAGAGTGGGGCTCATTAGCACAGGTCCTGCTGTACTGATGTACAGGTCTACTACAGTGGGGTGTGAAGAGATGAGTGTGAATGCCCATGTTTACACCTCCTTCTCACCTTCCCCATTATCACCACTCTATTTGCACCTCACTCCTTCCCTCTCACCTTATTAACACAGTTCCATTCCCAGAATAATTGAAGGAGAGGTGTTACCAACAATCTCTAAGTCTACTACAATTCACCATCTTTCTTTCCCCTGCCCCCTTCCTCCCCTGCACCTACTCTCTCTCTCCTCAGTTTCTAGCAAAGCTTCATTCAGAATTTCATAAAGTTGCAGATAAAAAAGTTTAAAATCCCTAATAAGTAGTTTCTATAAAAGAAGGGTAATAGATCTAATATATATAAGGTAATATATTCTTTTTCTTTCTTCTTTTTTTTTTTTTCTGAGACAAAGTCTCCCTGTGTAGACCAAGCTACCCTTGAATTCAGAGATCTGCCTGCCCCTGCCTCCCTAGTGCTGGGATTGAAGGCGTGTACTACTGTCTGTGACCTGGAGGTCCTTGCCAAGCCAAAGGATGCATTCTTAGAGGGACTTTAAAATATCAATATAAGGAATCATCAAATGTTTCCCATTCCAAAAGCTATGAGAATAAGACACTGATTGTGGTGTGGCAGTCAGTGTTTCACATGGTCATTTTATATTGAATTTCCTTAGCACGAACCCCACATTTGGGTTGACCCGTCATTGATTTGTACCATGTCATTTCTTGGTAAGGCTTTGAATTAAAGTAATTCACATATGCAACAAGGTAGTTGAAGGGACTGATCAGTGTTCTCAAGCTGTGTGAACTGGAATCCCACCTCCATCCCTGTCTAGGAGAATTTGGGTTATCACCCTTTTACTAAGTTTGCTTTACTATAAACTAGAATATAAATACTACTGTGTACCTGCTGGGGTTAAGAAGAATTAAATATAAATAAAATGTTTTGAATAGTCCATGAGAATAACCTAGTACTATATGATGTCAGTGACCACTAAACCCTACAATCTCATGGTCAGTATGGCAAGTGACAATTATCCTTGGTCCTAATAGAATGATGTTCCTCATCCTTGGTCTAATACATATGGCCTCTTGCCAAGTCACTGCCAAATATTTGCAAACAAGCCCTTGCTCTCCAGCAGTGGGTTAAAAGAATAGAAAGGCCCAGCAGATAACATCACCAGTCACATTGTGCTTCTCCAAGGACCAGCTGGCTGTTGAGGCCAGAGATGCTCAAGAGAGCCTTAATCCATTTGGGAACCAAGTATTGTCTAGGCCTTGCTCAAACATAGATGAGTGTTTTTCACAGGAATGAATGTTGTGCTAAAATAATCAGATACTATGTTTCAAAACCTTTGGGGACATCCCCCCTTTTAAATGGAGATGGAATGTTTTGTTTTGTTTTGTTTTGTTTTGTTTTGTTTTGTTTCCAGACAGAGTTTCTCTGTATAGCCCTGGCTATCCTGGAACTCACTCTGTAGACCAGGCTGGCCTTGAACTCAGAAATCCACCTGACTCTGCCTCCCAAGTGCTGGGATTAAAGGTGCGCGCTGCCACCACCCAGCAGAGATGCAAATTTTATGTTCAATGATCTTTTATCTTTTCAAAGCACTTTGCAGGCATTTTGCTAGAAGTTATGTATTCCTCTAGTTAAACAAAATACTTGTTGAATGTCTACTATATGTTGGGACACAAGAGTTAATAATAAAGCAGACTTGCTGCACAAATGGCTCATCATTAACAACACAGGATGTTGAATGCTATGAGGGAATAAAGAAGGGACACAGTGAGGCCACAGACAAGAATCCTGAGGCTGCTTCCCTGTGGGATCTTCCGGGCTGGAGCAGAGAAGCAACCCAGGCACTCTGTGGATGCAAGTTGACGAGCATCTCAGTACCACCCACCATCCTCTCCTGTGTTACTTCCTCTGCTGCCTACCCTCCACAGACCTTGGCAGCCATCATTCTGGCCACTTCATAGCTGCACTCACATGCTGGGGACCTCAGCTGGCTTGTGACCAAGCAGATAGGCAGCTGCTTTATGGTGGCCTTGTATTCTCAGACATTTGAGTGTTCTCCTGGGGAAGAATTTGTCTTCTAGACATCTCCCTCGGTTTTTGTGATCCTGGATAGGGCAGGTTTCATGCTTGCACCCTACACTATAGGCAGTCTAGTAGAGAAGCTGAAGTTGTAAGCAGAGAGAGTAGAAAGCAGCCTAATTGGTGCAAGCTGTAAGAAAAAATAACAATAATAATACAAAGTATGAGGCATGATAGACACATAGAGGAAGAACTGACAATTTAACCTCTGGCTTTGAGTTTTTCTGCCAAGTAGCTTTTCTTCTAGTCACTACTACACTGTTCTGTCCTGGCTTAAGCAAAATGAACTTCCAGTACCCTACATAATTTCTTTTATTGTTATAATTGCACATGTAAATATATAATTGTGCATTATAACAATATTCAATTGTATCTATGCCTCTCTATTCTATTGTCTCTAGCTTTTCTAAAAGATGGTCTAAAACTTCTGAAGAGTATGGCATAATTGTTCCCACCTGTGATCTCAGCACTGGGGAGGTGGCCCAGGATTATCAGGAGTTTAAGGCCATTGTTGGTATGCAGTAAGTTTGAAGCCAGTGTGAGCTATATGGGACTGTATTCTTAAAGAACTAAAGTGGGGATGGGAGACCTCTAAGGAATTAAATAGTATTTTCTGTGAATCTCACAAAGTAAAAACTCACTCCCTCCTTTCCTCCCTCCCACTCCCTCCTCCTCTCTCCCTCCCTCCTCCTCCTGTGTGTGTGTGTGTATGTGTGTGTGTATGTGTGTGTGCGTGCACGCACATGTGTGCATGTGTGCTTTGTGTTGCTAGAGAGGATTGCAAAGAGAAAAAAATGTTCAAAGTCCACAAATGTTTGATTTTAATTGTTTTAGTTTTTGAACTGAGCTTTAGGGGAACATCCAAAGATTAAACACACCTATATGCACGCATGCTCATGGACGTGTGCATGCGCACATACATACACACACACACACACACACACACACACACACACACAATCAATGCTAAGAAATAATCAAATTTACAGTTCTTATCAGCCTTCCCAGTGCTGAAATTCCAGACATATGCCACCATGCCAAAGTGTATTAACACTAAACTCCACAGGACCAATTGATCATGAGACAAAAGGATGCTTCAGTCATAGGTATATTAAGTCTGTGCCATTCAAAAATGGTCAAAAGAACATTTCAAAATGCTTTCTTTGGGGAGCACTTATTGAAGATCCTGCCTTCCTAGTCACAGATGGATTCAATTAGCTTCCTTCCTCTATGTTCATTCAGTTCCTGCCTGGAAGGTGGGAGGAGTTATTTATATATATGTGAACAGGGTGGAGGGAGGCCTCCACAACTTGCCATCTAATTGCATGCAGAATTCTGGCACCTTTTGCTTGTCCCTTGGCTGCTTCCCCACATGGTGTCTGGTACTAGAGACATAAAATTATGAATAAACCAATAACTGGCCCAGTTTCTATAGTGCAGGACACATGTTTTTCATGAACACTAAAATTCAGGTTTTTTTTTTTTTTTTTTTTTTTAAATCTGAGAGTTAAACCTGGGTTCTGACATTAATTTCCACTTGTCTTCATTTTGGCAGAGTGGGTTGTTTATTTCTGTCACAGAGAAGCATTAACTTTTTCTTTTT
>NW_022196910.1:43213644-43219717 GCF_008632895.1 Mastomys coucha
GCATTTGTATGGATTCCAACTGATAATTCTAGTTGGTTTATATTTTCAGTCATTTTCTGATTTTCTATTTTGGGGTTATGCTAAAAAATCAGCTGTCAAATGCAGCCTTTCCTTGCGCTTCTTTCAGATCTTGGATGCCAATGGGCCTGTACACATTGGTGCTCAATATGTATTTTTATAGTAACTTCCCTAGAACTCTAGGATTGGTCCCCTCTATTTGAATTTAAAATCCTATACGTTATACACAGAAATCAGACATGTCAATACCTACTTTCTCCACTCCTTTCTACTCTCCCTCTTGGAATAGGCTGTAGGCATGCTACCTCACTGCCAGCTCTCAGCATGTCAAACTTATTACTGTACCACATCAAGTTATTAAAATCAATGACCATTTTAACATATTTTGCCTTTGTTTAAACAATATTGACAAATATGTCTCTTAAATACATCTGTGAAATATACTCCTCTCAGAATAAAAATATTCTGACACCATCCTGAGTGAACAACAGCCTGGTAATTTCCCCATCCACTGACATTTACTTTGGAAGTTTAAGTAGAGAAATATGTAACACCTGGAGGTACTGTGGGGACTTTATTTAGGACATGTGCATAGCTGTCAGAGCTACTGATAGATCAAGCTTAAGCCTACCAGACAACAAAATCTATTGATATAGCCGAATGATGGGAAAGAGTGGCAAGACAAGATATCAAGAGTGATTGTCTGTTGAAAGAAGTAAGCTGAAAGGAGTTCATGTCTGTTCTTGAGCATCTCTTATCTCACAGCCTCTACATTTTACTTCAGGACTCCATAGATTTTCCATTCCATGTCTTACTGTACCTCTCCTTCTCCAGCTGCCTTTTCTTTAAAAATCTTCTAAATGGCATACATAGAACTAAATAAATACATAAACACACAATGATAACAGTGTTTGCATCTTATAAGCACTTGGATTCTTTAACTGTAATCTCAGACAAGGTAAAACAAATTTAAGATTGAAGTGACACTTTTAAACAATTGATGTTTCCCCAGCAACCCTTCAAATCACAGTACATTGGCATGCTTGTGCTAATTTACTTCAACTGGTGATCCTAAACACAATCTTAAAAATAGGTAAAAGGAGATTGAGACCTCAGTTGTTAAAAATGCATGCTGCTCAAGAGGACCCTAGTTCTGTTCCCTACGTACATCAAGCAGCTCGATCATCTGTAGCTCCAGCTCCTGGTGAATCTAAGGACTTTGGCTTCCTTGGGTGCTTGTACTTATGTGCATTTATCCACACATAAACACATAATTAAAATTTATATATATGCATATATATATATATATATTTATATTTGATTGCTATGGTCAATGTCATTACCTGTAACCTCCTTGAAATTATGATTCATACTTCTTCATTGTTAAGTGGTCCAGTATACGTATACTTCACCAAATAAAAATTTGTAGAATCAAATCAAATTATAATCTTAAATAAGTACCTTTTCTCATTAAAATGTAGAGAAAAGTCAATTTGAAACTGTTTCATTCAGGCATAATGCCAGTACTCAATGGCTCAATTTGTGAGTTTGAAGTCACACTGGGCTAGAGAGTGAGATAATTGCCTTTTTAAAAAATGAAAAATTGTTTCACTTACTGTGATTTATAGTAACACTGGCTAATGAGGCAGTTATAATTTCCTTCACTTTTTCTTAAAGGAAATTTGTGTGGGCTGAATGTATGTGCTGTATGCACACACATGTACTTGGGTGTGTGCCTATGTGCATGGCTGGAAGAGAAAGAAGGATGACTAGTTTCCTCTATTACTCTCAATCTTACTCTTGAAGTAAAACCTTTCATTGAACTTGCTCAAATAGGTTTTCAGTTAACGAGCCCCAAAATTCTGCCTCCACAGTGCTAGGGTAACAGATCCACACCTGGGTTTTTATCTGGCTCCTTGAATTTAAGTCTTCATGCCTGTACAAGACATGCTTTTATATCCATTGTGCCATCTCTCAAGCCACTAGTAATTATTTTAAGATGAAATCCTTCAATTTTATTCAACATCTGTTACTTCTAAGGTGATTTTGTACAGAATCTTGATAAAATATTCTATAATATGAAATAAAAGCTAAGAACCAACAATAACTTTAAAATCACTTTAAAATATAAATTCCTAAACCTTAAATCTTATTAACCTCCATTCTCTACAATGCTCTTCCAGATTATCAATTTTAATTTTTTATAACTAGTGATTTTCAAATAGCTTCAAATTTTCTTAAAAACATGAGAGTATCTAATTTGGCTGTTATTGGTATTCAGCAATGGCCCTTTTATTTTCTCCCTCCTCACACCTTTCTCTCCCTCTCCTGTTTCTCTCCTGTCATCTGTTTTGACAAATTGCTATGTGTGTGTTCCTCGAATATGTTCCAACACAAATTTACATTCTGGTTGGAGAGAAAGGTGTATGTATCATTAAGTCCAGAGAACTATAAATAGTTCCAAGTAACTAGAGTGATACAGTAAGGTACACACTTGTGGGTATCAAATGCTGCTGACAAATCTATCTCCTGAAATATACTCTTTTAGGGGATATAGCACTGTATGAAAAAACTCCCTGCTGTTTCTTGAAATAAGCATTCTCAACTGACTTTTCTTTGCATTTTCTCAGCCTACTAAGCATGACTCCATACCAAAACATACAACAAAGTAGTCTGTAGTGATTCTTTTATTCTCATTCAAAAGGATTTATTTTATTTTATTTTTTTTTTTTTGCTTAAAGAACATAGACTGTAAATAAAGCTTTAAAACATTTCCCAGCAGCCCAGGGTTGGTAAGAAAGTCTGCATAGGCATTACAGGCATCTGGCTTTTCCTAATCTTTTCTAGTGGGCTTAGAACAGAGACTTACAATAACACTACCTATGCTGCAACTGCTAATTAATGAACAAAAACCAGTTACATGTAAGGAAAGAACAAAGAAAAAAATCTCTGCTCAGAAAAGCAGCCTTTACCTTAACAGAATCTAGTATTGATTCTTTGTTTTGTGGCAGATCTATATAAATCAGTGTATCCTGGAAGCTGCTATGTAACCCAGGCTGGCCTTGAATTATGAATCATTCTGCCTAAACTTCTCAAGTGCCAAGATTATAGAGATATGGGCTGCCACGCAGAGAAAACTGGCTTTTCTGTATGTTGTAGCGAATACTTGAACAGTCTAAATGTATCCAAGCTAGTAGTCCTCACAAGCTAGACTGTCTCCCTTTGTCAAGCACAGCTACCTAAAATGATAAAATCGTAACACAGAAGCAATTCACGGAGTTCTCAAATTAACCAAGAGAAGCCCACGATCAATTGGGACCCTTTAAGTTATCACATTTTTTATACTGCCTTTTCAACATGACTTGTTGAAATACTATAAGTTCTTGAACTACTACAATCAGTGAAATGTTCAAAGAAACAAAAAACAATTAATTCAAGATAAGGTAACCAGAGGGAAACACAGTTTCACCAAGTCTTCAGTCTAGATATGGATTCAAATTCTTACTTCTTTAAAAAATACTTCAGTTGCTCCTGTAGGAAAAGGATCTGTTCATACTTCTGCTTCTCCTGTAACTTGAGTTGTTCCAGCACAGACTGGAAATGACTCTTAAGGGTCAGGTTTTCCAACTTTCTGAGGAGATCTTTCTGTCTTTGTGCTTTGCCCTTAATCTCTTGGAGCTTTTTCTCCTTGGACTGAATCAGCTTCTGAATTCCCAGAATTATCGAACTGCTGATTTCATTAGTGTCGCACAAGCTAAACTCAATAAACTTGGCTTGTAGCTCTCTTTCCAGGTCTTCTTCAGAATCATTTTCCTCTTCTTCCTCTTCCTCCTCCTCTTCTTCCTCCTCCTCCTCTTCCTCTTCATCCTCCTCATCTTCCTCCTCATCCTCTTCCTCCTCCTCCTCTCCTTTTTCTTCCTCCTCTTTTTCTTCCTCCTCTCCCTCCTCCTCATCTTTATTCTCTTGATCATCTTTGCCACTGCTAGAATCACTGGATGTGCTCTGAGGCATAGCACATGCTGATGAAGTATGATCACCTGCTTCAGAGGGCAATGGAAGATGTGGAGTGCAGGTTTGACTTTGTACTGCCTTGGTTTCATCATCAACAATGATTTCCCATCGGCTGCTGATGGCTTCAGCATCTGAGCACAGCAGCCTCTTCACTTCCTTTTCCACATCTTTAGAATCAATGTAGCCACTACAGCTTTCTTTGTTTTGCCTCATATCAGGGGGCCTTTTTGTTGGCTTCCGAAACCGTTTATTTCTGACATTCTTAAGTGGTGGAGTAATGCCGTGCTTCCAGATATATTTTTCCTCTGCTTCCCTTTTGTTTCCCACTACAGTAGCACCTGCAGAAGTAGCTGGTTCTTCTGGGGAGGAGTGGCGATCACCATCGGCGCTGCACAAAAGCATCTGGGAAATATCTGCTGTTTTATAAAAGGTTTTCCTATCATGCGTTTTCAGGCTTCCAATTACGCAAGGCAAATCAACAACTTTGGCAGACAGTGAGACGTCATCTACCTGAACAATGGCATGCCGTGAATCAGGAGACAAGTCAATTTTCAGTTTATCTCTCATGGCCGCATTGCCAGAACGTATGATCTTTCTGACAGTTGATGCATGTTCTGGGGGCAGACGCAATATGAACTGGTTCTCAAGTTCGTGAGGAAGTTCATCTTGGCTCTCACTCATCTTGGCTCTTTGGCTTATCCGCGCCAGAACTGATGTGAGGCTGTGTGGCCTGGGTTCGACCTTCCTTTCCTAAGTCCTGGGGGGAGGGAAAGGAAAGGGCTTTGGCTTGGGTCTGCTGGATCTAAGGGCTGCAGCGAGGGAGAGACCCCAGGGAGTCTGTCCTGAATAGGCCTGACCTGAACAGGTAGGATCAGTCAACACACCCCCCCACCCCACCCCCACCCCGCTCCTCCACCCCCATGCCCTCTGGCCAGCAGGCAGGTGGCTAGCCTCTAAGGGCTTCCTCACACCTCATCAGGCTGCATGGCCTCCTGGTGCCTCCACTAGTCACAGCAGGACCTCTGCGTGCCCCCTCCGGCCTCGCGGCCTCCTCGTACCTCTATTTGCATCTACTCCTCCGCGGGCCTCCCTAGTCCTCCACAGTCCTCTGCGGGCCTCCCTAGTCCTAGTCCTCCGCAGGCCTCCCTAATCCTAGTCCTCCGCGGTCCTTGCGGCCTCCCTGGTCCTCCACAGTCCTCCGTGGGCCTCCCTGGTCCTCCACAGTCCTCCGTGGGCCTCCCTGGTCCTCCACAGTCCTCCGTGGGCCTCCCTGATCCTCCACAGTCCTCCGCAGGCCGTGGGCCGCCGTGGGCCTCCCTAGTGCTCCAGGGTCCTCCGCCGGCCTTCCTAGTCCTAGTCCTCCGCGGGCCTCCCTAGTCCTAGTCCTCCGCGGGCCTCCCTAGTCCTAGTCCTCTGCGGGCCTTGCAGCCTCCCTGGTCCTCCACAATCCTCCGTGGGCCTCCCTAGTCCTCCGTGGGCCTCCCTGGTCCTCCACAGTCCTCCGTGGGCCTTCCTAATCCTAGTCCTCCGCGGTCCGTGAGGCCTCCCTAGTCCTCCACAGTCCCCCGTGGGCCTCCCTAGTCCTTCCGAGTCCTCGGCGGGCCTCCCTGGTCCTCCACAGTCCCCCATGGGCCTCCCTAGTCCTTCCGAGTCCTCGGCGGGCCTCCCTGGTCCTCCACAGTCCTCCGTGGGCTGTGGGCCGCCGTGGGCTTCCCTAGTCCTCCACAGTCCTCCGCGGGCCTCGCGGCCTCCCTGGGTCTCAGGACGCCACCTCAGGCCTCGCAGCCTCCACTTACCTCTATGTGCCTCTGTGCACTCCTCCACAGTTCTCCACGCGCCTCCCTGGTCCTCCGTGATCCTCCCTCGTCCTCCTCAGTCCTCCCTGGCCTCCACAGTTCTTTGGCCGCGGCTTAAGGGACAGCAGCGAGCCTCGAGGCAGCAGGCGTTCTTCTGCGCATGCGCCGGAAGTTACTCTGAAAAGGACGGAAAGCTCGGAGCAGGCACTTCCGGTCAGGGTGTGTGTGTGTGTGTGTGTGTGTGTGTG
>NW_022196910.1:43219823-43322307 GCF_008632895.1 Mastomys coucha
TGTGTGTGTGTGTGAGTGTGTGAGTGTGTGTGTCTGTGTGTGAGTGTGTGAGTGTGTGTGAGTCTGTGTGTGTGTGTTTGTGTGTGTCTGTGTCTGTGTGTGCGTGTGAGTGTGTTTGTGTGTCTGTGTCTCTGTGTGTGTGTGTGAGTGTGTGTGTGTGTTTCTTATTTTGGTTTTAGTTTTTTGTTTTTGTTTGTTTGTTTTTGTCACTTTATGCGGCAAACGCTGTGATGTATTTGATCGCTCCAGCTTGTCGGTTGGCTGGGACTGCCCAACCGACCACCGGAATCATCACCAAGCCCTCGCCTCAGCTAGCTATTTATTTATTTGTTTGTTTGTTTATTATTTATTTATTTCAAGGCTTTTAGACAAGGGCAGGAGTCTGTTGTGCTCAGCGCTAGCTAGAGATGTCCCAATCTAACCAGCAGCCGATTATTCCAAAGGCCACAAATATGGTGAGGGGAGTGGGGACCTTTCTTAAACAACTACTTCATCATGTTGTAAGCTGTAAATGCCAACCTAAAAAACTTTTATTTAACATTGGGAGCTGCTAGCGGGTAACTATAGGAATGGCACAATGATTCTTTACGCCTAAACAGCTTAGTCCTGGATCACAGAAACCAGAATACAGAGTTCTCTTTTCATCAAGGAACAACTACTAACTTCTGAAAAATAAAAATATTTTACCAGAGGTACTATTACTCAACCTATAACCTCTAGTTGTTTCTATACAGGCCTTTATAGAGAGAAAGAAGTGAGAGAGAGGGAGATCTAGTGAGAGCATGAATGTACAATCCAATGGGGCTTATTATTGTTATTTCCCTGGGAAAACAAGGACAATCTACAAATACATGACTTTTTATTTCACTTTTTATATATTTCGACTTTTAAATTTTTAACTTTTTAAGCACAAGTACATATTACAAATGCTGACAAGCTTCACAAATGCATTAAATATGTGCTGCTGCTAAATGGATTTTTGAATAGCCTTACTTTCTCCTTCCATTATGTTGAAGTAAAAAGCAGTGCAGCAGTCATTTGTTTTGTTCACTCACCCACATAGCAGTGCACAGTGTTTTTGAATTATTTTGAAAGACCTACTATAGCACTGTTCTTGGTGAGATACTCCATGAATAAACTGTGATCGTTGGTCACTACTTATCTATGGGTACTATAAAGCACAAAAATAAATCAAGAAGCTGAGGTTAATGCAAGAGAATATAATCTGTAATCTTTAAAACAACTCAATTTTATTATTTAGTTTGTATAACTCAAACATCACAACTGAGAAGATGAAAATAAATTATTTTGAAGGGAAATGGAGAGAAGAGAGGATCTCATAGCCTGAACTAGCCTCGAAAGAAACATGTAGTAGCTAAAGATAATTTCTCAAATGCTGAGATTCCAAGTCTGCACTACCACATATAATTTCATCATTTGCTAAGCAACATTAGAAATGGAAATTACTCTGATAATTTCAAAGTTTTTAGTTATATAGTTAGATTTTTTAAAGTATTATCTAATATTGTGATAATATATATAAAATACACACACACATTATTTCAAAAGAAAGCTGAGGCAAATGTAATAATGTAATCAAAGGAAGGAGCTAAGGTCCAGCCCCATTAAGCAGCAGAATCTAGTAACTTCCGTGACTTGGGTTATATCTTCAAAGTCCAGGATATAAAGAAGGGGTTGTGGAATTTCCCTCTGTGACTAAGGAAAGCACCTGAAGTCAGGCATATGGGGGAGGGGAAGGGACTTCCTGCATGGAGGTCCATAGAGGTTATTGTATGAAGCTGTGAAAGTGAGAACTGGATTGTGTTGGAGACCTCAAGATTTTAGAGATCCAGAACTGTAGGATGCCTGCCAAGGAAAGCTGCAGACAAGGTGTGGAAGCCATCCAAGAAAGGGAAGTCTAAAGAGTACATTGACATCAAACATGGCGATGTAGAACATAGTGATTGGAATTTGCCCTACTGTTTTTCAGTCTGGCCCCGTATTTCCTTATATGGGCCCCATCTTGCCATTTTGGAATGGCAATATACATTCTATAACATTGTATGTTGGAAGCATGTGATCTGCTCTTTGATTTTGCTCCAGCACCTACCTACTTGCCACCATGCTCCCTGCCAGAATTATAGTGAATTAAATCCTCTAAAACTGTAAGCCTGCCCCCAGTTGAATGCTTTCTTTCATATAAGAATTGTCTTGGTCATGGTGTCTCTTCACAGCAACAGAGCAGTGAATAAGATAGTTTTATGTAACAAATAACATATTAATATTTTATGCAGATATAAAATTTACTCAAAAAGAAAATTCTAAAACACCAAATGAGAATAGATATAATATTTCTACTGATCTTTCTTTACTTTAGTGAATCATGTCGTAGTTCACTATACTATTCTGTCCTCAGTCCAATACTTGCTTTTGAGACTGAACTATTTGGTGCTTTATTATCTATTGTTTTCTGGTGCTGACTACCATAGTAATAGACCTGTTTAAATTTCATTTTTCCCCAGGAATGCTCATTTTCTTATTTGCATATTATATCTCAGTAGAAGTCCTTTTCTTGGGTTGTACTTATTTCATGTTTGTTTATAAATATTTGTCTGCCACTGCATGATAGTAAATTTTATCATTTGTAATAAAACTATAGATAAGAAACTTCAGGAAACCTTTGTGCTAGAGATGAAGTGTGTTGAGTTAAAAAGTGACTAAGTGGAAAACTATTTTTACCACAGGCAATACCACCCACCCATTCCGCCTTGAGAGGAGGATTTCACACAGTTTTTAAAAAAAAAAAAAAAAAAAAAAAAAAAAAAGAAGAAGAAGAAGAAGAAGAAGAAGAGATAATTCAGGAAAGAGCATCCTTCTAAATTAGTTGTAACTTCATGTTCAATGCAATGTGATAAAGAAACAGGGAAGAGCCAGCTAAAATCTATGTATGCATCTGTTAAGCAGTTATAAAATTGCCTCAGCGATAACACATAGGAAATAGCCACATTATTCACTGCGTGAAGGCAGACCTTATGCACTTTGGCTGATATTTCAAACAAATGTTGGTAGTTTAATTAATAAGTGATGCATTTGTCTTTTTGAGAGACAGAGAGAAAGAGAAGGAGAGAGAGAGAGAGAGAGAGAGAGAGAGAGAGAGAGAGAGAGAGAGATTAATACTCAAGTGTGTGTATGCAGATGCCAGAGAAAAAGATAGGGTGTCTTCCTCTGTCACTTTCTGCCTTATTTTTCCTGTTTACACTTGTTTATCTAATGTGTGTATGTGTGTGTGTGTGTACTCATGTGCAGATGTGCATGCACACACCTGTGTATGCCTGAGTATATCATGAATGCATACAGAAGTTAGAGGATACCTTATGGAAGTTGGTTTTCTCTTTCTACTATGTGGGGCCTAGGATCATAGATTCAGATCAACAGGCTTGGGGGTAAGTGACTCTACCAACTGAACCTTGCCACCAGCGGGCCCACACCCACCTGCCAACATTTTTTCTTAAAAATGCTATTTTTTATTTTTGTGATTATAATTGCATTATTTCCCTTTGCCTGTTCCTTTTCTCCCTCAAAACCCTTCCATGTGCCACTGTGCTTGTTCTCTTTCAAATTCATGCTATCTCTCTTTTTAAATTTTTGTTGTTGTTGTTGATGTGTTCCTTAACATATAAATGCACCATGTTCTGTCCATATAATGTTGCGTATATATATGTGCTTTCAAAGCTGAACGTTTGGTATTTGAATGTTGATTGCCTGATCTTGTATGGACAACTAAAGTTGCAGTGAGTTTCTAAAGAACCAAATAATCATGCTTCCTGCTTCCATGAAAATAATTTCAATCAATTGAACCTGAACATTTAACACATTTAGTTATTTATATTTAGTAGAGAATTTATTCTACTAATAATTCTAAATTCTCTTTAGAGTCTCACTTTTCATGATGCCCAACCTCAAGAATGTCCATATTTGTACTTACCTCATATTCCTCATGGAGACAGAAAACTGGATTCTAAGTCTGAGAGTGTTAGGACCATTTTGTATATGAAATTCTACACAGTAGTATTATTCATATTTCTTCTATAAGTTTTTTAGGGGGGGAATTTTTATGGCAACTGACATTTTTTTGTTATTTGATTTTTTTTAACTTTTATTGCATTATGATGAGAAAAGTTACATGATTTCAGTTTATCTGAATTTGTTATCATTTAAAAACATATTCTAAGTAAATAGAATTAAATCACATTCTTATTTTTCTTTTGTACCCCAACTCCTCCCAGAGACCCCCCTTCAATACCTACAATATCTTCTTTTGACATATTCCTTAAAATATATAAAATATTATAACAATAAAAATGAGTATTATAAAACTTGTTTGATATAAAACAATAATTTAATGGTCTTATGTAGATGCTTGTCTACAGTAATACTGAAAATACATACGTTTTTCCCAATATAAATTTTAAATAACTCCAAACATAATAACTGTATATTTCAAAATAATACATCACTGCTAGTATTTTCTTAAATGAACATAAATATATAAAGTCTTTTGTTTGTTTTGTATTTACTAGACTTGAAAATCTTGGCTCTTACTGTGGTACAAGCCCAAAATAAGAACAATTCTTAGACATTGGATTTCATTGTAATAAGGCTGTACTTCAATGACCCTCACATCACCAAAGGATTTTATCTCCATCGTAGCTAAGCTGAGAGTTGACAGTTCTGCTGCACCAAGAAATGAACTGTAGGCACGATTTTTGGATACAGACTTCCTGCTATGGTCAAAGCTATTTGACTTGAGTGACTTTATTCTCAGCCCACAGAGAACAGGTTACATTCATTTAAGAAATGGTATGTGAATTAAGATGGTCTATCCATAAAGTCATTCAACAACTGTTTCAATGAACAATGGTTCTGCTTAGAGGGTGGCACAGACATTAGGTGAGGGTAAGAATTTGGTTCATTAGCTGTGATAATTTGGAAAAGCATTCATCTCAGAGAAAAATGTAACTTATAAAATTCTCTTCTTCAAACTTGATACAAGAGTTACAAATGTCAAGCAAAGCATTCCTCTCACTCTTTGTTGTTCTCTTACAAGCCACCTCCCTAGTTAATTGTCTATGTTTCTTTTGGGTATATAAATACTTTTGAAATATATAAGCTGTTCTGAAAATCATAGTATAGTGCAAAAACATGAAATAAACAATACTAATAGAGAGACTGAGATAGGAGAAGCAAGATTTCAACACCCTTGTGTTGTACACAGCAAGACACTGTCGTGAACAAACAAGCTGAAAGTGTATTTAGATTTACAATATTGGACCTATTTCTCCAGTTACCAAATTAGAGAGACCATTGGATGACAATCAACAAATTTCTAATTCCTCATATTTTTGGATTTCAATTGATTAGGATATGTTGGTAATATTAATTTTCATAATAAGATACTAAGAAAAAGTAATTGTCACTTCCTGTGATTTTTGTTGTAAGAGGTGCAATTAGGTTTGTGTGGATTTGTTGAAAGATGACTTTCTTGCTTCTTCTAGGGTGTAGTTTTGCTCCGTATGTTGATGTTTTCCATTTATTAACCTTTGTAGGGCTGGATTTGTGGAAAGATATTGTGTAAATTTTGTTTTGTCATGGAATATCTTGTTTACTCCATCGATACTAATTGAGAGTTTTGCTGGGTATAGTAGCCTGGGCTGGCAGTTGTGTTCTTGTAGGGTCTGTATGACATCTGCCCAGAATCTTCTAGCTTTAATAGTCTCTGGTGAGATGTCTGATGTAATTCTGATAGGCCTGCCTTTATATGTTACTTGACCTTTTTCCTTCACTGCTTTTAAGATTCTTTCTTTGTTTAGTGCACTTGGTGTTTTTATTATTATGGGATGGGAGGAATTTTTTTCTGGTCCATTCTATTTGGAGTTCTGTAGGCTACTTGTATGTTCATGGGCATCTCTTTCTTTAGGTTAAGGAAGTTTTCTTCTATACTTTTGTTGAAGATATTTACTGGCCCATTACATTGGTAGTCTTCATTCTCTTCTATACTTATTATCCTTAGGTTTGGTCTTCTCATTGCATCCTGGATTTCCTGGATGTTCTGGGTTAGGAGCTTTCTGCTTTCTGCATTTTCTGTGACTGTTGTGTCAATGTTTTCTATGGTGTCCTCTGCCCTTGAGATTCTCTCTTCTATCTCTTGTATTCTGTTGATGATGCTTGCATCTATGGCTCCTGATTTCTTTCCTAGGTTTTGTATCTCCAGGGTTGTCTCTCTTTCTGATTTCTTTATTGTTTCTATTTCCATTTTTAGATTCTGGATGGTTTTACTCATTTCCTTCACCTGTTTGATTGTGTTTTCCTGTAGTTCTTTAAGGGATTTTTGTCTTTCCTCTTGAAGGACTTCTAACTGTTTACCAGTGTTCTCCTGTATTTCTTTGAAGGTGCTATTTATGTCTTTCTTAAAGTCCTGTATCATCACCATGAGAAGTGATTTTATATCTGAATCTTGCTTTTCCAGTGTAATGGTGTGTCCAGGACTTGCTATGGTGGGAGAATTGGGTTCTGATGATGGCAAATGACCTTGGTTTGTGTTGTTTATTTTCTTATGCTTGCCCCCTGCCATCTGGTTATCTCTAGTGATACCTGCCCTTGCTAAATCTGACTGGAGCCTGTCCTTCCTGTGATCCTGGTTGTGTCAGAACTCCTCAGAGTCAAGCTGTCTCTGTGATCCTGTGGTTCTAGTATGCTATGTTCCTGGGCTTGTTAGAGCACCTGGGAGTAGAGCTTCCTCTGGGTGTTTTGGTAATGACTGCAGAGTTTGCATCCAAGGTCTGCTCAGGGCACCAGCCTAGACAGACCGGAAGGAACCTGAGCCACTGGGCTGTTGGGGTTCCTGTGTGCCTGGTCCTGCTGGTCCCAGTTACTCCCAGTGTTGGGGCAGATGTTGTGTCCTCCTCATCTCTGATCCTGAGCCTGTCAGAGCGCCTGGGAGTGGAGCTTCCTCTTCGTGTTATGAGACTGGCTTCGGAACTTGGGGCCCAAGGTCTGCTCAGCTTCTATAAGTTTCTTAAATTGGATTTCTTAAATATTTTGGTGTAAGGTTTTCAATACATTTCAGCATGTCCTTTTTTGAGACAGTGTCTTGAGTATCCAGACTGAACTTCAGTCCAACGTGTAGCAGATGTCAACCTTGAACTCATGATTTTCATGTCTCTGCCTCCCCAGTGGTAGAATTTCAGACATTCACCAAGCCCAGTTTATGTGGTAATGGAATGGAACTTAGGGATTTATGCATGTATTATTCTCCAGTAAAAAATTTGGTAGTTTTGACCCGTTATTTCTTAAAATATTTTTGTGTCTTCTCCTTCAAACATTGCAAGTTACTAAGCTGTCTGCAGTAATCCTACAGCTAGCTTTGGAATGTTCATCCTTTCTAAGACATTTTCTACTTTGTTTCATTTTTGTATCATTCTATCACTTCTTAAATCTTACCTATCTTCTTTTCTGAATGTTTAACCTTCTGTTAACTTCACCAACTATTTTTTAACCCAGGCACTGTAAATTTTACCTGAAGAAGCAAAACCAGAGTCATTTAAGTATCTTCCATTTCTCTTTACAGTGATCTCGCTTTCATTTCTTTTATACTGGACATAACAAATATGTGTGATAACTGTTTCAACACTTTTGTCTTCTAATTTAATCATGTGTGTCATTTCTTGGTCTTTTTGCCAACTCTTCCTATGTTTATAATATATAGTGGTTTCCTGATTCTCAAAGACCTTACAAATATTATTAGATTTCAAACATTGAGAATATTACCACATTTGGTTTGGGTTGTGTTTTAGTTTGGGTTTCATTACTGTAAAGAGACACCATGACCAAGGTAACTCTTATAAAAAAACATTTAATTGGGGCTGGCTTACAGGTTCAGAGGTTCAGTCAATTATCATCATAGCAGGAAGAATGCCAGTTTCCAGACAGACAGACCTGGCACTGGAGATGCTGTTCTGAAGGCAAACAGAAGACTGGCTCCCACCTGGTTAGGAGGAAGATCTAAAAGCCAACCCACGCCTTAACACCCTTCCTCCAACAAGGCCACACCTACTCCAACAAGGCCACATCCTAGGTCAAGTATATTCAAACCGCCACAGGTTATATTTTATTCCTTTACATATTTTGAATTGTCTCAAATTTCATTAATTCTCCACATAGCTAAGTTGTTTAAAAGCAACTTAGCTCTTTACGGGCTCTCAGTTTTCTTTGTTGGAAGAACCAGGCCAGAGTTCAATTTTAAGCCAGGGAATTAGACAGGAGCCAGTCAGCAGGGGAAGCCTCCTTAGGTACAGATAAGCAGGACACAGGCAAAATGAAAGTAGAAATGGAAATGCTGATGGCACAGAGGTTTAAACAATGAGTGGCAGATGGAGATGAAGGAGTGAGAAAGGGAAGTTTAAACAAAGACATGGAGAGTAAAAATCCCATCAAACCTACCATGCTATAACAAAAACAAAAACAAAAACAAAAAAGAAAAACAATACATCAAAGTTTGAAGACAGGCTCCTTGTGTAGCTAGTATAATGCTGTGCCTAATAGCAATGTGATACAAACCAGAGCAGAACAGAGCATAACATCCCACTGTTGTGTATGGGATACCTCTGTAGAAGTTGCTTATCATGAAGGTACTAAAGGTCCCCAAATAATATGTTTTTCTTTTCCATTTGGTTGTCTACCAAAACTAAATCATAACACGATATTGCTAAAGATTCCATATACTTTGTTTGAAAGATATTGAGAAATCTATCTGGAAACCTCCTCCCTGCTCAGCACCTTTAGCATGTCAGAAGGTGCTGTGTAGGTTGCTGGAAAAGAAAGCATATCAGTGGTTTGACACAGCTGTGAACATTATAAACCACAATACCAAGAAAGATATGCCCACATGTGCAACAGTGGCACGACTATTTTGGGGGACAGCTAACTGCTCTCAGGTTAGATGTGAGGCCCACTCTACATGAGGTTACACATGCCTGGTACTATAAATCCAGTCAAAAATCCATGCCTAGGTCATTCATGAGTCTTAAGGGAGAAGACGATACAAGTGTTTAGCTAAATAAACACATTGTCAAACTGATTTCTAAATACCTATGTTTATATATCTAGACAAATACTATTCACAACTCTAATCAGAGAAGCGTCAGTTTTCAATGAACAGTAGTAGACACAGAGACTGTTAACAACCTGAGAATAAGGAACAGTTGAGGGCCTAGCCATAGGCAAGACATTTATACTACCACCTCTAAGGTTCAGAGAGCATTTCAGAAGAGGGACAAAAGGAATAAAAGTTCTCAAAGATAGAAAAAAAAAACAAGTGAAATATCCTCTAGATACAATACAATAGTTGTAATCATGAAATCTCAGCAGCTTTAGTGACTTACACTGGAGCCTCCACAAGACAGGTCTTGTCAACCTTTAGTCTGGAAAATAGAGGGATTCAGCGTGCTCTACCATTATTGCTGAACTATTGCGAACTAATAGTCTCTGGGAGACTGAAAGCAGAGTCTTCAGTTATGTATTCATGGGTGACCTCACACAGCTCTGATGGGCAGTTCCACTTCTGCAGTCACATAGATGGTCCTGGTCAAAGACAGTGGGCCACAAACAAACCAAAACTCAGAATATACAGCATTTGGGAAACAGATTTGTAGAAAAGGAAGGTGGACACAGGAGAAAAGGTGATAAGAGAGGGGATGAGAAGAGCCAGATGCATTATATACTTGTATGCAATTGTCAAAAATAAAACAAATTAATATGAAGAAGAACAGAAAGAATAAAATTCCAAATCTCTTTCTTTTCCCCTCTCTCTCTCTCTCTCTCTCTCTCTCTCTCTCTCTCTCTCTCTCTCTCTCTTTCTCTCTCTCTCTCTCTTTCTCTCTCTCATTCTCACTCTGTCTCTGTCTCTTACATGCATGCACACATACACACACACACTCACACAAGAGGAAATGTACTTTGTCTTTTAGAAGGTTTTGCCAATCTAGTAATCTAGTTAACATTTTTATACATTTACTATCAACATTTTGAATGAAATTAGTCTAATGTCATTATTCATGAACACAATGGTGAATCTATGGATTGGGGGAAAACCAAAATACATAGTTGACACTGCATGTATTTTAAAAGTCAAGCTATACTGTGTGGCAAAAGAGATCTTAGAGCCTGCTGTGGTTTCCAGCATTGAGTTTTATATATTAGCTTGTAGCACATTGTACGGAAGAATGTTCTAAAATTCTTTCCCTAAGATTCTAAAACCTGAAATTAATTTTAAACCCATATATTGATTTGAGGAAGGAAAGAGAATAGCTAAATTCTGGCTGGAAAGATGGCTTAGTTGGTAAGGTGCCCACTGACACAAGCATAAGATCCTAAAAATAGCCAACACCCATGTGAAAGCCAGGCACTGCAGTTGTACATCTTTCATCACAGCACTGGGGGGCAGGGACAGGCAGATCTAGGAAGCCTAGCCAAACCAGTGAGCCTTGAACTTGGTGATATACTCTGTCTCAAAAACTAAGGTGGTAACCCAAGGACAACCTCTGTCATTCACATGCATGAACATCTATATAGACAAATGCATACACCTTCATGAACACATGAAACCAACACACACACACAGAGGCTCACACACAAAACCGAATTATCACACAATGAAACTCTGAGTTGATTTCACAGCTCCAGAAAGCAGAAGGTAAAATTTTCTCATTATTAACTCTACTCCACAAAGATTTTAATGAGTCTATGACTGATAAAAATGAAAATATATCTGCATTAATAATGTAAACATCATAAACTAATTTTATTCCATGTGCAGAAGACAGTGAGGAAGAACATGTCTTTCTTTAAGCCTGAAATGATATCCTCTTGATAGATAAATGTATCGATCTCCTTCTCAAGCTACAGGATGAGTTCAGTGTGAGAAAAGAAAGCTTATTTGCTCTTGTCATTAATAGTTAATTGTTATTGCAGCCTCTCAGATGGGAGATGTGAGATAGGGAAATTATTTCCATCTTTTGTAAAAAGTGCTGCAACATTATTAGAGGTGATCACATGGCAAAAAATAAATGTCCTCCTTGGGGGAATAAAGGGAGTAGGCACATAAATTTTTCTTTCTCCCCTCTCTCAAACACTTTTATAAGTAGTCCACATGCAATAGTAAAGCAATGTTAATGCTTCATGAAGGCCCCTGTGTGCTGAGACACTGTGCACTTGTGTGCCCCAGAAGCAGGCCTTTCACGGTGTAGCATAGGTTTCCATTATCATTTCTCACACTACTGGACTGTGATGTTCATCCACTCCATCGTTGATGGTTCGTGTGCCATTATACAGGGTTTTAGAACATTATTTTATATTCCTGTATACTGGTTCCTAGTCTAACCACCTCTGAGATTTTGTGGCTTCCCTAAGTAAGGGGGAAGAACAGAAGAAATTTGACCAATAAAGGATTAACTCATGGGGAGGAAATCAGAAATGTAACTGCCTTAGAATACAAAAGACAGACGACGTTGACAACACCCATTGAATAATACAACTGCTAAGGGTTTCTGACCAGAGTGTAGAAAGATGGGAACTGATACAGCACCTTAAACAAATAAGCTGTTATAAATATCAGTCAATGTTAAATAAACCTATTGAAGTTTTTGGATTATTTGGAATCATGAGTTCCATACAGGTCATCAGAGGATATTGGAGCAGTAAGGTCACCTCTGTGTCCACTGCTTACATTTGTGACTTGAGCATGTCACTGAAGGAAGAACATAGTAAGAACATAGTAATTGTTCAATGACTTAGTACATGCAAAGAACTTAGAATCTAATTCTAATATTGTTATTAGTAACTGTAAATATATAACTACATATTTATACATACACATATACGTGTGTATGTATATATATATTCATACATATATATGTATATATACATATATCTTTTTTGAGTGTCTGGGAAAATATATGAACATGTTTAAAATAGAGATGTCCAAGATACCTGCTATGTTGTAACACATGAGCAGCTACATAAACAAATGCAAGCACAAATGCTCATGGAAGTCAATCTGTATTAAAGGTAGCATTCATTAGAAACATTTTTTCAACTGCTATAGCATTGACTTTTGAGAGTTCTGGAAATACTAACAAATAAAAAATATATATTATACATGCGTACTTTGACTTATTTGCTTAGCCGACTGTGAATATTACTCATCTTAGTTTTGATTTTAAAGCTGTGTGGGTGTTTCAGATTTGGTAACATGTTTATTGTAATTCTTACATAATACCGACACAAGCTAGAACTGAAAAATGTCCTGTTTTGTAGGCGTCTGTCAGTCCATCATAATTTCCCATGAAATTGTGATTTCAGAACAGCACCTTTCCTTGTCAGTTGGTTAGGAAACTCTGGTTGAGTCTGTCAGATGCAAGCTTCTAACGTTCAGGCTGAAGACACTCTTTTGTCTTATATTTTTATTGACGGGAGGTTTTATTATAGTGAGCCTGCATCCACTAGCCTTCATTGTTACTGGAAAACCATAGTGACACCAGGATGCACGCTGACCTTCTTAAATGCCTCCCTGCACACTTGCTAATATGTTTTAACCTTTGGGATCATAATCACTTAAATTAAATCCTAGTTCATGCTGATAAGGTATGCAGTTGTGGGATTGCCATAATGCCTTCAGTTACATTTAGTTTTTCTTCCTTATGACTTCTTAGAAATAATTGTCTGAGGCCCTTTGTCTCTCTGTGAAAGACAGACACATAATTGTGCTATTTTCTTAAGAGAAAAGAAATAGTCATGGCACTGAGATTCCCATCATCCTCTAGAGGCTGAGTACGCTTCTTATCCTGGCATGCTCATCTTCCCACAAAGCTATCTATGTTCCCAGCACCTTTATCAGAGAAATATTTTATCAGTGGTTGTTCCTAGGCAACCTAAGTTTTTGGTATAAATTTTCTATTTATTATACATAAAACAGCATTGCTCATTAATTCAACATTTGAGAAAAATGTCATTTCAGAATTGATTCTAAAGCAATTGTTTAAAAGTTAAATGGCCATTGTATAAAAAGTTATCTTTTTCCATTCATTTTGGCATATACATAGACATTAAAGGAAAAGCTTTCTCTGAAAGTGATGTTGTTTAATTTCTTTAATTTTTAAAGATTTATTTTTACATGAGTGTTTTGTCTGCATGAATGTATGGGCACCATGCTCATGTCTAGTGTTCACTAAAGTCAGAGGAGGCATCAGATCCTGTGGATCTAGAGTTATTGATGGTTATGAGCTACCATGTAGAATCTAGCCTGGGTTTCTGCAAGAACAAGTGCTCTTATCTTCTGAGCTATCTCTCTAGTACCTGATGTTTACATTCTGAATAACAAAATGTTGTTGAGATTACTACTTAGTGTTAGAAATCTATCAGGCAGTCCCACCAGTAGACATTTAATAAATGTCTCCTTGCATACCAAATTCGGAGAACTGAATGTAGTGTGAGTCATCCCACACAACCACCAGAATTACGTTCGTCTTTTCAAGGAAGTTTTTATTGACATGCAGCTACTAAAAATAACTTCAGGGTAGACCTTCATGGTAGACAAACATTATCTGAATAAATTTATAGGGGAAAAGTCCAAATTTACAAAGATAAATAGTGAAACTGGATGACGTTGTTGGAAAAGTACAGCTGTATTTATCTGACTCACATGGTTGCTTATCTTTTCTTTGTGTACTATCTTAGAAAAACAGACTAAAAAGGTGTTGTCTGTTTCCAAAGTTCATCCACATTTGGTGAAAAATTAGGTCAGTAGCATTCAGAGTTCAGTGTTGTCCAAGACTAGACAAAATATCAACAACAAGAAAAGTTAAGATCCTGTAGAAGATTTTATAGAGTGTCTTTAAAGAAAATGAAACATTAAATAGTTCACTCAACTGTTGTGTTCAGTTTTTCCCATTACTGTTAGCTGAACTGGTTATAATAACAGGTAAAATTATGTTCCATCCATCTATTATCTACTGTTGATTTGAATTGAAGGCTTCTGTATACAGATAATGCTATCTGAAACTTTCCGTAAAGGAATTTAAAAGCTATTGAATAAAAATCTATTATCTAGTGTTTAAGATGTACAAGTATATTTTGTAAGGGAGGAGAAATATTAATCAAAGGGCATCATTCTACCTAGATAGAAGAAATAGTCTGAAAGATTGTATAACACAGTGACTGTACTTGAAAGCAATGTATAAAGTGGTCAGGGACATCATATGCATTAGAAAAATACTCCATAAGAAGAGACAGAAAAATAAAGTAGCAGAGGCCATGTAATAATGTTTAATTTCTTACTTACAAGAAATCTGCAAATGTACCATGTAATTATACCCAACTACACAGGCAGGTTGTAAAAGCAAGTTTTTAGTTTTCAGTACAACTTTCCATTCTATTAAGTTTTATTTCTTCAACTACTAAATATTAAAACAAACTAAGAGAACTTTCATCTTTTCTTAAAAGACAAATGAATAAGTAAGTTCTTTTGTTAAGGGAAGATATTTTCACATAAACAAATTAAATTAGGCAGCAATAAAAACAGATTAAAAATGAAATTTCTGAGTTGAGGTAATAATGGAAGTAGCACTTCAGTTGGGGCTTTTGGGATAAATGAGACTTGGTAAAGACGTTGTAAGCTACCAGTTCATCCAGATAAGCAAAGGATGTATGAATGACACATCATATCTACAGAATAGACAGATGAAATTATGGTATGCCTGGATCTAAGGGAATGTATAAATGTGTTGATAACAAAATTATATGCAAATTTGCAAAGACATTTTAGACTCAGTTTTGAAGGATTTTTATTGCTGTGCCAAAAAAATAATTTCATTTTTATTGTTTGCCAAAACTTATACACATACACACACACAAAGAAAAAAGAAAAAAGAAAAAGCAAATTTCATGGCGTACTACTAATGAGATTTGGTGGTTTAGACCCACTGCCTATTCATTCCCTCTTACGACTACAGCTCACATCCATGCCAATGTCTTTAATCAAATAGAATTCTTACCACAATCACCATGCCCCAAACAGCATTCTTATTCTGCATCCACACAGTACCTCTTGTTATGGGTTCTTCTGAAAGTTCCCTTCTCTGTCTAAATGGAAGGGCTACCCTTATTCAAGGCCCACTGAGAAACTATGGCAACAAAAGCCATCTCATAATTTGGCTATGTCTGTCACTCATAGAGTTAGTAGAGTTTAATGAATTTTATATAGTCTTTTTGTTAGAACAGATGAGATAGGATAGCTCAATTGCTACTCTAGATTCATATATCAGAAATAATGACTCAGCCCTAGTTCAAGGATACTTTCATTTCAAATCATTCCAAATAGGCAGATGATCTGAACTGCATTAAGATGCAACTTATTGGGTGTGGCTCCCCAGCTTCCTTGTATGCTCATCTAAAATAATTTTATAGTTGATTATTTACCTCAATCCAATGAGAATATGGCACCTACAGGTCTAAGAAGGATATAACTATAGCTTCAGTGCCTATTTTACCTCTTGACCATGGAAAGGACCACATTAGTATAAAGATTTTTTGCTTCGGCACAATTGTATTCTATGCACACCAACTTAATCATAATATTAAAACTATTTGTGTATCTTTTTAAAATAGTAGCCTGGTGGTTAAGATCATAGTCCTAGAATCAAACTGTCATAGTTCAAATCATATCTTACAAGATACATAAATTTAAACAATGGACCCCAATTCTTCATCTGCATGATGAAAAGCCTAACGGTTGTAGTACTGAATTGTGAGGGTTAAATGAGATAGCCCATATAAATGCTTAAGCCAGAGATAGCCCATATAAATGCTTTAAGTCAATGTCTCAAACTAATTGATCTTGCTTGTCAAATTTGTACAATCATCTTAGGGAAAGAAAGCCCTCATTCATATTTGTAATTTCCAATATTACCTGCTTACTGTTTGAAAATGAATGCTTATCTAAATTAATTGATTTTACTAGTCCATGGCTTCAGAAAGCAAAGCAAGCACTGGCAAAGGATGGTAGTAGAACCAGGCTTGTGTCAAGCACAGAAAGCGATTGGCCCCATTGAGATGTAGCCAGGTCCAGGAGTAGCTCAGTGATGAGCAGGAACAGGGCCCTGTGTTGACCTTTTTAGTATCAAAAAGAAGAGAGAGAAAGGAAAGAAGGAAATGGGGAAGGAGGTGCCATGCTAATAAGCTGCTGGAGTGAATGCAAAATCAGCAAACATCCTTCAGAAAGCATAGAGTCTGACTCAGTAATTGGGATTCTATAACTTCTAAGAAAATAAAGGCATGTGCAAAGAATTTCTCAGGATAAAATGGAAATAATGTGTCTGTCAGTAAGGATTAATTAAATACATTTTGAAATATTTTCACCGTAGTTTTAAATTTGTAAAATGTCAGCATCTTTTAAGTGAAAGCCAAGAGGTAACATTGTAGAGCCTCTATGTAAACATGAACAATCTTATTCATGTGTGATGCAGTGTGCGCCCATGGGGAGATGGATAAAATAGTAATTACCAACTCTCAGTGAAAATGAATTTTTTTTTATTTTTTCATTGTATCATGATTTTCAAATTTTGACAGTGGACAATCTGAAAAAAAGAATAGGGTTTTTGTGACATTGATCGTGAAACTTGAGTTTTTGCAAATACTGCCACTAAGACTCATGACCTACAGTCTGCTCGTGCATTCGCTCTGGCTGTCAGCAGACTGATGCTGAGTGGTGTGTGGATGCCGGAAGCCAGAGAGCAGGCTGATTCTAACCTCATTTCCACCATTAACTTCTGTCTGGCCTTGAACTAACTTTCTTAAATGTCACCAAACCATATGGCTACTTGTGCAGTGAGGCTCTAATGGGGTACTGAGAGCTCTGAAGGCTCTGAAGTGGGGTTACTGTTTAGTTAGCTAGTACTGGGGAGCTTCAGATAGGAAACTGCAGAGTGAACTAAGCAGCTGCATGTAAAGAGACTATACAACTTAAAGACCTAGATTCATATTTCTTACACACACACACACACACACACACACACACACACACACACACACACACATACACTTTGGGACCATGAAAAGCATGACAGGACAAAATTCAAAATACAAAATGTGAGAAAGTACTCACAGTCAGTCAAGCAACAGATTGGTTCTTATTTAAATCTCTCTCTTTTTCTCTCTCTTTCCTTCCCTTTCCCCTATCCCTCTTTCCCCATTTTCTCTTCTTTCCTTCTTCCTTCTTCTTCCTTTTTAATATCCACACTGCTATCTAGGGAACTCAGGACCTTGCACATGGCTATCACTGAGTTGTGCTCCTAGCTATGCTATCTCCCAGGATGCCAAATGCTTGCACTATCTTGAAAGCAAGTTCTTTCTTAACATTTTCACCTTAGTCTTGGCATGCATACAAATACATTCCTGAATGCACATGCACAGGCACACACACATGCACACACACACACACATGCACACACACACACATGCACACACACACACACACACATGCACACACACACACACACACACATGCACACACACACACGCACACACACACACACACACATCTTAGTTGCTCTTAGGAATTAGATAGCGTGCTTCCTCAGAATGAAAACCAATTCTGTTTCCTCACCAAATGTGTAGAAATGACCTAATTATGGTCAGCAAGAAGGAACTGGTCTGACTTCTAATGGGTGATAAAGTACACAGTGTGGCATTTCTTTCTGAGGTTTACTTATTTGATTTCTGTATGACCTCATTTGTCTCCATGAGTATCATTGTGCTTCATACGATCCTGTAACAGAGCCAGAGGAGCTGTGTGAAACCCGACATGAGCATTAGAGATAATGCTTTCACACTTCTTCCTATAAGCCTCAAGGCCCCATGCTCCAAATGCTTTATTTATGATCATTGTTCTTCATTTATTTAATTATTTTCTAACATAATGTTTAACACTATAACAGGGATGGGACAATGTGTCAGTAAGTCAAGATGCCATCAAGCCTGATGATGTACATTTAACCCTCAGAACCCACACAGCAAAACCAGAAAACCAACCTCTGCAAATGTCCTCTGACCTCCTCGGGTTCGTGTCTGCTCCCACAGAAACAAATAATACATGTAAAAAAGTTTTAATATGATTTTTTAAAACATACAACTGCATTTAGAATTACACAAGAAATTTACTATGTAGTTATTACCAGTAATATTCAAAACCATTTTAACTGCCATATGTGATACAGCTAATCTTCATTTTCTGCAAAATTTTATTTCTTCACACCTCTCCTCAATATGCTCACCTGTGTAATAAAGTAAATTGATAGTATTTGGTGAATCATGAAAGGAGATCTGTGAAAATACAACTCCTGAATAAAGGTAAACAGCTTAAAAGTCTATGTTTACACAGACAGCACCGTTAAGCTGGACCTGCTGTGCTCTGTGTGATCAGAAAATTCTTTTCATACTAACTTTTGTTTCCCTTTAGTGTGAACTCTGTGTGATCTCATATTCTTCCTTGGCTGTCAGGAGCCAAAGTCATGGCTGGTGACACTTTGGGTTGACAAGCACGTTCTTCAGCAATGTGGACTGAAGACAAAGTGACACAGTTTCCCAAGAAATATTCTCCTTGGTAGCCACAGCCTACTCTGCTACACCTCCACACCATCTGCTTTCTCCTCAGAGCTTAAAGATGGAAGCTAAACTTTTCTACAAATATGAAGAAGATATAAGAGAAACAGTCCAACCATGCTTCCAGTCCTTGGTACTATGATGGATGGACCCACCTGGGTTCTTTGGAGGAACAGAACCAATAAAATGGGAATGGCCATAAATAATGAGATTTATTATAAGGATTTTGATAACATGGTACAGGATGAGAATAAGATCTTTGATCTTCAAGGTGAGGATGCAGGAAACTTCCAATATGAGTTCAAAGGTCTGAGAAACAAAAGAGGTTATGGTATAAATTGAGTCCAGTCCTGAAGGACTGACTCAAAAACAGTCACACGAGGAGCATGAATTCCCCCAATTTTCATAGTTTGGAGAAAGTCCAGCTACACTGAGAACAGTGCTTAACTATAGATTCTGCTTCAGCAGTCAATCCTATCCAGAAATGCCCCCATAGGCACGCTCACAACAACATGTAACTAAATATCTGGGTACCCTGTGGTCCAGCCAGGTTGACACATTCCAGCGAGTTTCAATACTGCAGAATGCATCTTCATACACTCTGACCTAAGACAATTGATTCCAGAAATATAAAGTCACTACCCAGTTTTTACACTTTGTAGTAGATTTAGAATTAAAACAACTGTTAATTTTATTATGTAGTAGTTATTATATTTTTATCTAACTCTCCTTATAATATTTTCATTTTTTTAAAATTATTTTTAATATGGATTTAAGTATTTCTTTGACCTTTTACTAAATCTCATTTATGTATGCCAACAAGAGAAAGTGTACTTGGGTTAGTAGACAAATGGCCTTAGGAAGTTGTTAATGCTCTTGAGACTGTGTGCTTATTAGTAAATGATAATAACTGTACTGCCTTCGTGGGACTGTTTTACTGTTTGTTTATTTTGTTTTGAGGCATTATCTCTCTATAGAGCTCAGGAAAGCCTCACATGAGATCCTCCTGTTTCTGCCCACTGAATGCTGTGGTTACAAGTATGCACCACCCCACCTAACATGATGGTTTTAAAGATGAAATAGTCAATGTGTTAAGCACAAACTGAGGACACAACACATGCAAAGTGTTAGCTCCTCGTTATTTATCATGTAAAGCCTATATGTCCAAATTTCTCCTTAGTACCTTTTCTTTTCCTGTTTTAATCCCTGGCCCAGTGTGGCACCTAGCTCTGATCTCTCTCTGATACTCTTTCTTACTCTGTAAGCACCCAGGAAATTCCATATGAAGCTGTTCAACCACAGCACAGAAGAGAGAACAGTGTGTCTCAACTCCAGACGGGAATGGTTTAGAGAGGTCTGAAGGGATAAGTGCGATTGACTCATGGCCTTGTGTGCTTTAATGCCACTCTTCTTTGTTATGGGTATTTTGGGTGATTTTCTTGAGCAAGACATCAGAATTAATGTATATGCCCCCATTTACTGTTGTCCAATAGCACATTCAACATGAATACTCACCATGTTTCTAGACACTTGCTGCACCCACAGGTAGACTGACAGCCTAGACATCAGAGAAAACAGAACCCCATAGACCATCGTACACTTTCATCACATCTCTGTGACTATCTGCTGCTTTGGCATCACCTGTCATGACTTGTCTACTGAGCGGCCAACTAAAAGAGCTGGCTGAGAAATGGGATTACATCACTCTTCCTTAAGGTTTTGCTTCATGACTGTCCCTACTATGTGTCAAGGCCCTGTGACTTGGATTATTTAGGATTCCATGCATTTACAAAGCAAGGTTTGGACTGAGACTAAACAACATCCACATTCTCTTTGAGACAAATGATGCACCAGACATTTCGGATGTTCATTTTCTCATCAGCAAGGATGTTTCTGATATTATTTCTGAAAAAAGAATGGGATTTCTGCTACTTTATGAAATTCTTAGGCTATAGCATATGCATGTCGTGCAAGCACATACATCTATACATTCAAATATATCAGTGCTATTAACCCTTTAATGTAATAGGCAATGTTTGTAGGAACATATATTAGTTTCTTTTGTAGTCACCATTTTTTTTGAGACATTATCTTGATGAAGTTCAATATTTAAAGATAAAACTGTAATTCCAGAGAAATAAACATGTAATCATTGGACTTCATTTGAAATCTTCTGCTCTTGGGAGATTGAGAACAATATATGTACATCAATATAAAATAACACATGATCTATTATATGTCAGGAATTGGTTGTGTCTTATTTAGAATAAGTATGTATAGCATTCGTAGAGCACACACATGCATTTCCCATGTAACTAAATGATTTATTTGATCTATGAAGTAAGTTGGACTTTTCCTTAAAGTTATAGGTCAATGTGGATGGGCATAGTCAGGGGTTGGGGGGAGGTGAACCTTAGAGTTCCTGTACTCTTATCAGTAGATTAATTTCTCATGGAACCTCTGGAATCCTCAACTGGAGCCCCAAGATGGCTCTTTCTGATCTCCTTCATTTTGTTTTCTTATTTTTTTGTATCTACCCATTTCTCTACCAAAAAGATTTTGAGTAAAAAAGAAAGGAGAGAGAGAGAGAAAGAGAGAGAGAAACTAAAAGAGGGCTGAAGATACAGCATGGTGGTATAGTGCATGAGGCCAGTCCTCTCAGAATAAAAACTTGAAAATCATAGGGACTGCGGAGGCAAGCATTAGTACTTACAAAAAGTAGGAGTAAAGATTCTGCAATGGCTGTCTCATAGGACTGATAAACTAGAACAACATCTAAAGTTTTTGAGGACCTATGCATCAGGAGTTCCACAGATACAGGAATAAGAAAGAGGAAGTGACTGTTATCATACACACTTATACAATTAGATTAGATTAGATGTTGAGGAGAGGTGAATAGAAGGTGCATATCACATCTTAAGAAGGTGAGAATGCGCCTTCTTTAGACTGCAGGATTAGAGCAATTTACCTGAGGATGGATATTTAACATGAAGTTGGAGAAAAGCAGGCTCATACAGTGCCACAAAAGCTAAGAGAACAGTTTTCAGACTGCTGCTGAGAAAGACAGGGACATGAAGATGTCTAGTGTGTGTGGCTCTATGAAGGCCACTGGTGATCTTAAGAGGACACATGGCCCTGCAGAGGCCATTAGTGATCTTAACAGGATTGGTTCCTTTCCACTCTCGGGGCACTGTCAGATGAGAGATGAATGGAAGGCAAGTAATCATAAGGTATAGGTTAGGGATGATTTGCTTGAGAATATTTCGTGTGAATAGTTCCCACGAATATAATTTTTTTTCTCAACAAAGGAAAGGATTAACAGCTAAGTAGAGAAGCAGACCGTATGGCTTTATTTTCAAGAAAGCTTACAAATGTTTATATACTGCCAGAAACAATCCATCAATGATAGAGAAAACGATACAGAAAACAAGCAAAAAAGAATTTTTTTATTAGTTATTTTCTTTATTTTCATTTCAAATGTTCTCCCTTTTCCTGGCTTCCCTTCCAAAAAATCCCCTATTGCCTCTCTCCTCCCCCTAAGAGAATTCTTGAGAACAGAATATAGGATGAGAGCCCAAGTGAAGGGATTTGCCTTTGATGAGAATAAGAAAAATGTCTCTCATGGGCCTGAGAGGCCTTCGCAGCCACATACTCTCAGAGAACCCAGTGCTTGACACACATTGGAAACTCATGAAATATTTGCTGAGTGAATCAAGTAGACATCTCTTCCAAATCAACAAGTCAATATGAACCAGACACAGAAAGGGCAAGAGAAATTAGGGCTCAGTATAATTTATTCATGACCCATGGTTGGTTGTTGCTTAATTTGTAGTGTGTTCTTTACAGTCCAAACCAGATACCCTGACTATTTTTTACACAAAAATAGTTTTGTGTAAAACTATGGTTTCAGTTTGGCAGCATAACCTATGTGGAATCTAGTTACCTTGGTTTTAGGCTTATTTGATATCTACTGTGATCCCTCCTTATTAAGGTAAGGCTCAAATGAAAAATAATCTGTTTTCGAGTTTACTAATTCATTTTCAAATATATGGAAAGAATCTAATTCATTTATATATGCCTACAATTTCCCTCCATATCCAGAATAACTTTAAGCACTGATAAAATTACTAATTATATTAATCAAAACACAGATAATATTTACAGACCAAATATCTATTTCACCTTCAAGGCGAAGGTGCTAATTGGCACTTGATAAGATCTAATTTGTGGTTATATACCCAATGTTTGCTTACAAGGCTTTGAAATCATAAGTAAGCCTAAAATATATTGTCTATTCTAATGAGGTTCATATAGACTTACTTCTGTTATACTTGACAGGGGTAAGGTTGGGGGCGTCAAGGAGACTAGAAGACAGATTATCTGTTATTTAAAATCTACAAAATATGTTTTGAACATATGAAATCATAAGAATGACTTTGAAAATGCATTATTTAACACTTTAACCTCCTCCAAAGCCAGATACCCAGAAATATTAGAACATCAAATGTACATCACATAAGATGCATTTGGGGCTGGAGAGATGGCTCAGCCTTTAAAGGCTAGGCTCACAACCAAAAAATATAAGATGCATTTGAAAATGTATTTAAGACTGGGATGATGATTCTCCTAATAACAGCAAATCCTGCGATTTTGTCTCTGCCTTAGGAATAAACAAAATGATAAATTTTAAAGCCCTCCTATATACCTCTAGTTCAATGCAATGCAGACAGAAATGGTGTTTATACACATTCTAATGGAGCATATGAATAATGAATGATGAGCCTGTATTTGATCACATGGTAACAAGAGTTGGAAAATAATGTACTCAGAGAAATTTTGATGAGTTAATAACAGACATGTAAATTTACCCTCACACATTCACAGATGAGAAATGATCTCATTATATGCTAGTGTTATTGCGAAGTTTTCATTTATGCTTGTTAGAAAGTCATCTTAAGTTGATCTCATTTCTCCTTAATGTATTTTGAAGCTATTCTGATAACCTGATGACTCACTTAAACTTTCTTTAGACTGCAAAATATATATATAGATATATATATGTATATGTATATATATATATGTATATATATATGATCATGGTTATAGTTTAAAATATTTTTCTGAACTGAGGAGATGGCTCAGTGAATAAGTATTTATCACGTAAACATCAGAATCAGAATTCGGGTCCTCAAGAGGCAGACACAGGAGACCACTAGGGCAAGCTGCCCAGCAAGGCTGGCAGCGATTGGCAAGCTCCAGGTTCAGTGAGGAACTCCACGTAAATAAGGAGGAGAGAGATTTAAAAGAACAGGACGTCCAAGTCAACTGTGGGGCCACTGTGTGCATAGTCACAAACATGCACATGGACCAGCACATACTCTAATTGAAGAAAGAAAGAGAAAGAAAACATGAAAGAGAAGGAAAGAGAGAGTGAATGTATAGAGAGGAAGGAAGGGAGGGGGGGAATGAGGGAGGGAGCAAGGGAAAGAGGGAGAAGGGTTTTTAGGTTCAGCAATAGTAGATTTAATTTAAGAGCATGGCAAAGGGGGCTCTGAACAAATGTAATTTAAACTGCAATCCTAGTGATGAGAATGAGCAAACCAATTGAAAGGTGACTAAGAGAGTACCATGCTGGAGTATGTCATATCCACAGAGCAGCCCAATATCCCCATGGTCAAAAGAAACTCTTACTGTCCTTCCCAAGTCAGCATGGCCATAGGACTCACCTCTCTGCTACCTGCCTCCACAGTGCCCCTGGACACCAAGTCAGATCTCTGGTCCTCTTCAGTGTTCCCACCCTGATATGTCTCAGGAATCCCTCAATAGTACCAACAGTTCCTTTAGTTTCATATAGCCCATGTATGGAGGAAGTCTTCTGCTTTATTTCCTCACAACCACTTACTCCTGAGTTTCTGGTGCCTAGAAAATCACTATGGTTCTTAACAGTAGATGGTTCCTACAGCTGGGTTGAGCCTTGTGTATCTGATGTTTTTGGCATCTGCATCAATGATGCTTCTGAGGCACAACACTGGGTAAAACTGTGTCCTACAGGCACCAATAGTAGGGAATTCTTCTCCTGCCTCCCCTCTGACATTAGCATGTATTCCTTTGCATATTACAAAGTAGCAAAGCACAGCCTTTTGGAGTGTTTATGGCATGAGTATGTTCACACTTTTCTTTCATTTTTTGGAATTCTGTCACAACTTTTGATCTGCTTTCTCATTTTTTTTCTATTTCCTTCTAGGTTCTTGTCCTTCAATCTCCCTTTTGGAGACCTAACCCTCACTTCCCCTAGAACTGCTTCTTCCATGAGAAGAGGTTAACTCCTTAACCATTCACAGACATAGGACTATTTTTTTTCTAGCTCACACATCTTTGGTTTTAGCAGATAATTGTGAATTTGCACATGGACAGACCATCTTTTCAAGGGATGAACATGGTTTGTATCAATCCTATCTGTTGGAAAATAAAGAGCTAGGCAAATGTCCCAGTGGTTAAGAGTACCTGCACCCACATCAGGTGCAGGCTTACAACCTCTGAACAGGTAGACAATGACAGACACGGTAATATTTTAAAATAATCTCACTACCTTTGAAGTAGTGTTTTGGCAGAAATCTGGACATAATAAGACATTGAGACCCACAGTATCTTAGAGAAAGGCCTTGTGGTAGAGGGAGTTGGGTGTGTTAGAAGGGATGAGACTAGAACACATAAGGGGCTGGGGATTCACTCCTCAGTTAAAGCCCTTGCTGTACAGTCATGAGTACCTGAGTCTAGATCCCTATAATCCATAAATGCTGGGTGGGTGTGGCAGCCCACTTATAATTCAAGCTTTGGAAGGCACATTTGTAGAGCAAGCTCTCTATCTAGGCTAGCCTCACCAGCTGGCTCTGAGTTTGCCTGATATCAAAGGATATGGTGAAAGATGAGAAGGGGACATTTCCTAACATCTACCCCCAAGCTCCACATCCACCAGCACAAACATGTACTCAACACATGTGTACCCATACACGTATAAATGCACAAGTATGTACACACGCACTTGTACCACATACATATACACAGGAAAAAGTACTGGAATTAAACGGGAACTAGCAAGGATGGAGGGAGGGGGAGCTGATAAAACAGCACTCAAATAGGGCCATGTCAGATTCTAATTTTACTCTGAACAAGTCAAGATGCCCTCAGAGAGTTTTAAGATAGTACTGACATGATCTAATTTGTGATTTAAAAAAAAAAAAAAAAAGTCACTCTGGCTTTGTGCAGAGGTAAAAGGAAGCTGGAAGCAGGGAAACCAATTAGAAGCCTGCCACTCTAGGCCATAATAATTGATGGAAGTGGGGTGATGACGGTGAAGGTTGTTGAAAGTGATGTTGCTATGACTATTGTCTGTAGACAGAATGGACTTCAACAGTAGGACACAAGGAAAAGGAAGGATGAAGGAATGATATTGTGTTTTGGTTTAATTCTGGCATTTCGTTTTGTCTTGTTTAAGCACTTGAAGGTTCCAGCTATAAAAAGAAAAGAAAGGAGGAAAGAGCCAATCTTGTGTGAGTGGGAGGGCAGGGGTCAGAATGTTAGGCCCAACATCTAAATGTATATGTCAGTCGCGATTTGAAAGGCAAGCACTAAGTTCTCAGGGAGAGTTCCTGGTTAATTTGAGACTGTGGTTTGGAGAAAAATGAAGAGACTGAGAATTGAGCACTGGGCTGTCCAGTGTGTAATAGTTTGGAAGATGAAGAGAAAAAGTAAGAGAAGACTTGAAAAGAACTGGCAGAAAAGAAGCAACACAGAGAGAGAGTGAGGCCATGGAGCCTAGTGTGGTAAGACTCTCAGGAGAAGGAAGCAGTCACTCGTGAGTGGCATGCCCATGCTGCTGATGGGTCAGCATGAGGAGGACTTAGGGCTGCATACTGGAAATAGCAACTCACATTTGGTTGACTGGCAGCCAATGAGATGGCCTGTACTTAAAACCAGTTCAGAAACAGAGTCCTCACTTGAACTTTGTAAATTCCTCACCTGCAGGTACATGGTAAAAGTTTGAAGACAGGATCCAGAGGCAGGCAACAGAGTCAGGGACAGCCTCTGCTCCAGTTGTTGGGAGATCTGCATGACGACAAAGCTTTACATCTGCTATGTGTGTGCAGGGGGCTTCAGTCTAGACCTTGTAGGCTCTCTGGTTGGTGGTTCAGTCTCTGAGAGCTCCTACAGTCCAGGTTAGTTGACTCTGTAGATCTTCCTGTGGAGTTCTGTTCCCTCCAGGTCCCTCATTCCTTCCCCCAACTCTTCAATAAGACTTCCTGAGCTCCAGCTAATGTTTGGCTGTGGGACTCCACATCTGTTACAGTCAGCTGCTGGGTGAAGCCTCTCAGAGGACAATTATGCTAGGCTCCTGTCTGCAAGCTTAATGGAGTATCATTAATAGTGTCATGTATTAGTTCTTGCCCATGGGATAGGTCTCAAGTTGGGCCAGTCATAGGTTAGCCATTCCCTCCATCTCTACTAAGTCTTTGTCCCTGCACTTCTTGTAGGCAGGACAAAAGTGGGGGTGAAGGCTTTGTGTGTGGGTTGGTATCCTTATTTCTCCACTGGGGGTCCTGCCTAGCTATAAGAGGTGGCCATTTCAGGATCCATATCCCCAGCTGCTAGGTATCTCAGCTAGAGTCACCCCTGCAGACTCTCAGGAGCCTCACCAATCTCTGGTTTCTGGGAACAATCCCCATCCCCCACCACCAGCTGTTGATCTCTATTCCCTCTCCTGGCCTTGCTTCCCTGGCTTTTTCCATACCTGATCTCCCCTTCCCCTACTCGTCCTCTCTCCCACCCAGTTCTCTCCCTCCATCTGCCTCTGATGATTATTTTATTTCTCCTTCTGAGTGAGATTCAAATATCCTCCCTTGGACCCTCCCTGTTGTTTAGCTTCTTTGGGTCTGTGGATTGTAGCATGGGAATCTTGTATTTTATAGCTAGTATACACTTATAAGTGAGTATATACCATACATGTCCTTTTGAGTCTGGGTTACCTCACTCAGGGTGATATTCTCAAGTTCCATCCATTTGCCTGTAAAATTCATGATGGCCTTGTTTTTAATGGCTGGATAGTATTCCATTGTATAAATAAACCACATTTTCTTTATCCATTCTTCGGTTGAGGGACATCAGGGTTGTTTCCAGTTTCTGGCTATTATGAATAAAGCTTTTATGTGCATAATGGAGCACGTGTCCTGGTGATATGGTGGAGTATCTTTTGGGTATAGCATCTCTGTATCCCTGTATCCCTTCCCACAGTTTGTATCTGTCACCTTTCCCATGGAGGATAGCCTGTTCTCCTGTGGAGGGATAGCCTGCTCTCCTGTGGAGGGATAGTCTGCTCAGTTCCGTACATGACATGCTAATCATTCACAGAGCGCCTAAATGCAGACTGTCTCACCTCACTCAAGCCTAAGCTCAAAGATTTAAGTGGTGGAGCATCCTAGTATGAGCTTTCACAGTGTCTGGGATAAGTCTGTGATCATTGTCCTGAGCCTGCTGTCATTTTGTACTCCAGGAACAGCAGAGCCTGACAGGCAGGTCACCCCATGATGAGATTGCACCCCAGGAAGCTGCAATCATATCACTTGAACTGCACTGGCCCCTCAGAGAAACACAGATTTCTCAGAGGCAGAGCCGGAAGTGAGAGCATGAACAACCAGGTCACAGTCAGGCCAAGGCTGCTTATTGTGTGACCCCTGCCCCCACTGCCCCAATTCTTCCCAAATTTTAATTTAGAAATTATTAACTGTCTTAGCAACTAACTAATTATTATTAATAAATAATATTAATTAAATAATTTAGGAGTTAAAAGTTTAAACCTAAATCTTTTTTCAGCACTTGACAGATAGACCGGGATGCTCAATGTCTCTACAAAGCAGTCATTTTGATTAAATTCCTTTCCTGCCATTTTCGTCATTATATTTTCTAGTTTTCCTCAGGGCAAATGGCTAGGTCTAACATGTTGGATCCCCCAGAATAAGGAAGGCCTCTGGCTTAGAACTCCAGTTACAGTACAAGCAGAAGGAAAAAGAAGTCAGAAGCAACAGATGATGCAATGATTTCTCTTATAAAAGACTTATAAAGGACTAATAACAAGGATGGATTTGGCCCTGTCTACTAGAGCTTTCTGCCCTGTTTCAAATGTCCTGGGATATGACAGGACATTTCCTAGATGAGGAAACCTTTTCATTTGTCTGGCTTTTGATGGGTTTTTATTTCTTTTCTGAGCCAGTCTCCACAATGCAGATCACCATGTTTTCTGGCTCCCTCTGTTTCACGTACAGACCCCACTCACTGTGCCTCCCAAGTGCTAAGATTACAAGTGTAAACCACTGAGCCCCGGAGGCTTTGCTTCAGTATGAAGACCATCCCAGGACATTTGAAGTAGACCAGAAAGCTCTAGTAGACAGGGCCAAATTAGTGATAATAAAGAAAGAAAGAGAGAATTAATCAACAATTACCTCCCACTGACATATCAAAAAGTGTTTATGCTTTGGCTATTGATGTTCCTTAAAATCCCTTCTGAGTTTTAAAATAAAATTTAGCCAAGACGGTTCCTCCGGAAATTGGATGTAGTTCTAACAGAGGACCCAGCTATACCACTCCTGGGCATATACACAGAAGATGCTCCAACATGTAATAAGGACACATGCTCCACTATGTTCATAGTAGCCTTATTTATAACAGCCAGAAGCTGGAAACAATCCAGATGTCCCTCAACAGAGGAATGTATACAGAAATTGTGGTACATCTACACAATGGAGGACTACTCAGCTATTAAAAACAATGAATTTATGAAATTCTTAGGGAAATGGATGGATCTGGAGACTATCATCCTGAGTGAGGTAACCCAATCACAAAAGAACACACATGGTATGCACTCTCTGATAAGTGGATATTAGCCTAGAAGATCGAAATACACGAAGAACAACCCACAAACCACAAGAAACTCAAGAAGAAGGAAGACCAAAATGTGGACATTTCATTCCTTCTTAAAAGGGGGAACCAAATACCCATGGAAGGAGTTGCAGAGATTAACTATGGAGCAGAGACTGAAGGAAGGGCAAGCCAGCCTGATATGGCTGTCTCCTGAGAGGCTCTGACAGTACCTGATTAACACAGATGTAGAGGCTCACAGCCATCCATTGGACTGAGCACAGGGTCCCCAATGGATGAGCCAGAGAAAGGACCAAAGAAGCTGAAGGGTTTGCAGCCCCTTAGGACGAACAACAATATGAACTAACTAGTACCCTCAGAGCTCCCAGGGACTCAACCACCAACCAAGGAGTACACATGGTGGGTCTGATTGTTCTGGCAGCATGTGTATAGTAGAGGATTGCAAAGTCAGTCATAAATGGGAGAAGAGGTCCTTAGCCCTGTGAAGGTTCTGTGTCCCAGTACAGGGTAATGCCAGGGCCAATAAGTGAGAGAGGGTGGAGTGGCAAGCAGGAGGAGGGGGGAGGCAACAGGGGTTTGTTCTTGTTTTTTGTTTTTCTTTTTGTTTTTGTTTTTTTGGAGAGGAAACTGGGAAAGGAGAAATCATCTGACATGTAAATAAAGAAAATATCTAATAAAAAATAAATAAATAAATAAATAAATAAAATTTTAAAAAAATAGCCAAGAAAATCTTAGTACTTAATGTCTATTCACTGAAGTCCTTTTGTTAGGATACTTTTTCAGGTAGGAAATTATTGGATCAAAGATCGTGAACATTTTTAAGACTATTGGGAGTACTCTGGAACTCTTTAAAAAATTAATCTACCTTGGTGCCAGTAATGTATAAATAATTAAGCTTTATTGAAGTCTTACTCGAGTTATGCCATGTATCTTGATGTTGGAGTTTGTGAGATTCTCAAAGTGTTTCAATGAATCATACTCTTAAAAGATGAGGTTAGCACTTATAGAGAAAATGTTTTCATTTCCTTTGCTTTGTCTTATTTGTTTTCAAACTAAATATGTCTCTAATAGTAATAATTGTAACAATCATTTATTTTATTTTACTTTAAAGATTTATTTTATTTATTTTATGTGTATGAGTACACTGTAGCTGTACAGATGGCCGTGAGCCATCATGTGGCTGCTGGGAATTGAACTCAGGGTCTCTGCTTTCTCTGGCCCTGCTCCTTCCGGTGTAATACACTGTAACTGTCTTCAGAAGAGGGCGTCAGGTTTCATTACAGATGGTTGTGAGCCACCATGTGGTTGCTGGGATCCAAACTTAGGACCTTTGGAAGAGCAGTCAGTGCTCTTACCTGCTAAGCCATCTTGCCAGCCCCACAATCATTTATTTTAAATCATATATTAAACACAAATGTTATGGAAGGGAAAAATTAGTTTTTGAATCACACTAGCATATATTTGAATCTCCAACTCATCACTTGGGTATGTTATCAGTCACTTGAATTTCCTCTTCAAAAATATATGAATATTAATTAAATTAAGTTAATTAATATTAATCTGTTTTCTAAGTCATTAAAGTGAGTTAAATTATATATCTGCAAGATCCCTGTTACCCAGTAGGAAAATTATTCACGAAGATGGAACTTTAAAAAAAAAACCAATTTATTTTTTCTTAAAATATCTAATAAACATATATTTTCTTTTAAAATCAAGAAAAGAAAAAAAATCTCATGCAGCATACCTGGTCCCCAGTTCATAAAATTCTCATTTTACAGTTTTGCTAATCACTATGAAACAAACTACCATGAATTTCAATGCAAGTAAACTATTGAAACAGCAGGCACCTGGGGCGTCTCCCGGGACAGCACAGGCTGCGGCTGTAGACCTGGGCTCAGCAGTCTCTAGAAATAGTAGCAGTCTGCTAGCTCCAGGTGACTAAATGAGGCTTCAGCTCGCAGGCTTTCTGATTAGCCCAACTAGCAATGGTGAGAGAGTAACAAGAACACAAATGGAAGTCGGATGTATCACTACACTCGGTCAGTTTCCAAACCGGTAAGAGAACCCATCGGGATGGGAAGAGGGTGGTCTGGGTCTCGCTGTGATGTGGGGAGCATCAATGCTGGGATTTCTGTCAGTGGCTGGTGGAGTGAGTCAGCAGAAAAGCTTTTTGATTCTCAGAGACACATATTTAACCTCTAAGTCTGAAGTGTAAACACGGCTACTCGGTATGTCTTTACAGTAAGGGCTCAACATCCTCAGGGCCATCCTAAAGACTGGATCCCAAACGCATCCATTTGAACAGAACCCAAAAGTTTCATAAAAGATAGTAAAAAGGAAGTTTTCTCTATCTTGTCCAGTGTAGTTACCACACTGACTGGGGCGGGCGGGGGAGGTGTCAGGGGGAGGCAGGGGGCGAGAGGGGCAGGGGGGGACCTTATTTATGATAACTCAAAAATGAAAGAAGGGGTCACAGTTAGGTGAGCTGAGAAATCTAGACATGTTTACAATGAGGGCATCTGGACCCTGCACCTTTACACGCAGGCTTCACTAAAACACCAGGACCTTGTTGCAGATCCTTTGAAGAGATTGCTGGATGGAAGGTTCATACGAGATGCCCCTGGCCTAGTTCCTACCTGGGAATGGCAGTTTTGCTGTTTTCCTTCGGTGAACCAAGAACTTTGGCTTTTAATCTTAGCTCTCACAAGAATCTTGGGCCCTGATTAAAAATTATTCATGACTTCATTAGCTAGTCTGCATAGAAAGCAATACTCTCAGATAAGGAGAATCTCAAAACTGTCTACACAGAAATTTATTTCTAAAAATGTATTTAATGAATTCCCACTGTGTTCTTGGCACTATGTGGAGGGTCTGGGCATACAGAGATGGAAAATGGAAATTTAGTTTTATCATTTAAAATAGTGTTTCTGGAACTGGTACAGAGTTATGGACAATTTTTATTTCATCTGTGGTTGTTAAGAATAAAATAGCAAAGTCAGAAATAATGTGGCTGGTATTTCCATCCATCCTTATAAGAAAATTGGATTAACTTCCTGTCTGATTCAATATTGCAGAGAGCAATCATCAGGATAGCCCAGATAAATCACTTGACTCAAAAAATCAAGCTCCATTTCTCATAAAATACAGTGCTGCCAGGATTTTTTTTTCTTTTGAGTGTATCTCTAGTATGAAACAAATGTCAAATGAGGGCCAGAATTTCAAAGTAGTATTTAAGGTTTAGCAGCCAGACTTTAGACTAAAGAGGAAGAAGGTAGTTTTCAAGGATTTTCTTGAGGGGGAGGGAGGTTACCTGCTTAAAACTTTACTCACTAGATAGTAAAGCTCCCAAGCTCCAAAGCACATGTAGGTTTTTAGTTCCTTATACCAAACTACTTTCAAAACACAACTTTCAAAATCATCAGTTTATTTTTAAGTGACCATCCCTAATCACTCAGTTAGTAACTGAATCTGAATTGCACTATATAAAATTAACCATTTCTACACTTAGCTGCAGTAAGGGAGAATAACCTATACCCAGCCTCTTTGTTCTCCTGATCCATGCATTCACTTCTAGGGGACAATTTAATAATTAACCACAGATAGGGCAATCCTAATAAACACCACAGCCTCGATCCTACTAAAGGGGGTGGGGGGGAGGGCAAGGGAGTCTCGCTGTAAGGATTGAGAAGTACTGAGGAGAAACTGACAGAGTCCTGCTGCTTTTATGCAGACAACAGATACTCAGAATCTTGTTTTTCTAGAAAAGAGATGTCTCTGAAAGTGCCAATCACTGAAATAACACACTGTGGGGAAATTATATGGTTATTACTATGTTGCCACATCCTTCTGAAGATGAAAGAAGCACAGGCATACAAAAACTTCCACACTCTGTCTTTATTCACTTTAAGTTATGCAGAAAATTGTTAATGCCCACTGTGACAGAAAAATAACGAAGATTACCGAGGACATTTAACCACAGCATTTTTCACTGCATCTCAAAAACACATGTCAATAAACGACGCTTCGCTTTTATCATGTTTCCTGGAGAATTGTGCAGCACACCAGAAGACGGGAAGCGGAGTCTAATCATGGCCACTAAAGTGAAACATAATCTCCTCTGTGGTGGGAATTAAAGGGAATGTGTGCCATCCGTCTGCTCAGGCTTAGGCCTCAAACCACTCAGATGGTCTTTCAGAGCTTGTGTGGTCTCCTGCCCTTTCGTGGCTCAAACTTTTATATGTTATCACGTGTGGAACTAATATACCCCAGTGATCTGAACACTGGAACTTAAAAGGAGAGATAGCCATCTGGCACTTTAGAACAAATAAAGCACCAGTGGCCAGTATAAATTAATAATTTCTTGACTTTAATATGGTATCTATATATTTGGTGACTTAAAACAACCTCCATTCATGACTAGAAAGCAAGTTCTCTGGGGAATTCAAGGCGTATGAGTTTGCCCTTGGATGTCTGTCTGTAAGCAGTTCTAGACACCATTTACAAACAAGTCTTAGTTAGTACTGGGCATAGTGTCAGAGTGTCTCCTCTGTCCTTTCAAATGTGTTCTATGAGTGAAACAGCCAGCACAGCCATAGACAGTGATTTGCTATCTTTTGTTTGTTGACTTGTCTCTTGTTTTGTCCTGTGGTGGTGGTGGTGGTGGTGGTGGTGGTGGTTGTTGTTGTTGTTGTTGTTGTTGTTGTTGATAGTGGTGGTGGTGGTGGTGATGATGTGGTTTTTTTGTTGTTGTGGTAGTGGTGGTTAACTCATTGAGACAGTCTCACTATGTGGCCACGGCTGGCCTGGAACTTGCTATGAACACCAGGCTGGCTTTGAACTCACAGGTATCCTTTTTGAATGGGATAAAGATATGCTCCAGGCACTACACCCTTAAGTTTTGTTATCTTGATGGGGCTCATTATAGAAAACTGAATTTGTCTGACCTTGTTTTGCCAACAGTGTTTACCAGAGAATTGTTTTTCTGCCTGGACCTAGTTTAGCCACCTTCAGCTCAATCTTTGGCTGCCATCTTCTGTCCCTAGAGTGAGGAGGAATGCTGAAGGAAGCAGGGTGGGGATTAGGAACATTGAAAGAGAACACAAAGGAATAACAGTAGGTGAAAATAGCAATACAGAAGAGGAAAGATAATTAGGGAGATGGAAGTAGAAACTTCTCTTGATTAGAACATATAACAATGAGACTTGAAAACTCTGTTGAAACAAGTAAGTTACTGTGACATTTACCCAGGGTAAGAGTTAATCATGGCTAAGTCATGGCTTTTCTATCTTGAAAGTGTTTTGTATTAGGCTTCTATTTTCTTCCATTTTATAGACAGACAGACAGACAGGTTGATGGATGGATAGATAGATAGATAGATAGATAGATGGATAGGTGGATGGATGATAGATAGATGATTGCTAGATGATAGATATATAGATGCATAGGTAGATGATAGATAGATGGATGGATGGATAGGTGGATAGATAGACAGATAAATAGCTTTTAAGTTTAAATAAATACAAGCCAACAAAACACAAGGATGGAAGTATCATAAGAGGATACAGTGTGAGCTCTGTACTTTGTAAGCTTTTTCCTCCTCCAGTGAATACACACTCAAAAGATCAAGGTTGCATCATTTCATAATTTAAAAAAATAATAATTTATTATAATTATGGAGTCTGCCACAAATTACATAAAATTTAAAGATTTTAGAAAAATGTATACAGAAGTTCTAACTGACAAATTTAAGGCATCTTTCGAGGCAACAGAGAAAGACTTATCCCAAGAAGAGAGGAGGTAAAATAGGGCACTAATTAAGAGGTAAGATTGAAATAGAGGAAGGAGATTAATGATACAAAGAGGAAACTAGGTTATTAAAGGCTTTCCAAATGAATCGGCCGAGGGGTGCTAATCTAAGCTGCTAACTTCAGCTGCTTTTTATTGGCATTTAACTTGTAGTGGTAGAAAAAGAAGTAAGATGTGTATAAATGTCATTCAGCGTCCATAATGAATCTTCTGTGCACCGTGGATTTGGGGCTGAATTGGATGGAGAATGCAGGGAGGCAGAATTTGGAAATCATAGAGCTTCCTCAAAGCCTGGCACTCTGACTGCAAATAGAAAACAAACTATATCAGTTTTTGGCAAAAATGAAATAATGTGAATATTGTCTTTTTTGATTGCCTGATTGACTTTTGGCTGAAATTCCTCAGTAGTGATAAAAATCAATTAACATAAATATCACCAAGGCAAACAGGCCACTTCCTGCTCTGATATCATTAATCATTCTAGTAAACAAGCTTTAGGTCTCCATTTGATCAACAAGGTCGCTATCCCATTTCTCTTTGTTCTAAATATGCAGATAAGTAGCTCAGTGAATACATTGCTTTCAATGTCAATTTGTAATAAATTCACTTCATTAATCTAAGTTTACATATGCCAGTTGTAACTGTTTTCTATCTAAAATTTTATGTGTTTCTCATAATTTCCTAAGTTTTTCTCATAAAAAAAGAATGCTCTTATCACCCCATTTGATAGATGAAGAAACTGGGGGTTTTTTTTGGACAGTTAAGGATTTAACAGAGATTTACCCACCCCAATATGAACCCAAGTCTTTCTCATCGTCCTAACTGTAATTTGCTGATACTGGGAACTTATTTGGTATTTGCTCACCCACTTTCACCTTCTAAGCATGCAAACACAATTATTTAGTTAAATTATCTTATTATAGCAAATGTCTCCCAGTGGCTCAGAAACCTCATTTGAGAACCACTGCCTGAAGCTCACAATTACTTCCTGTAGCCTTCCTACGATCTACATTTTTCATCATGAATACATGTGGCTGTGGTGACAAGCCGCTTTTAGAAACTCTGCCCCTGACTTCCATATCCCCAACACTCTTGTTTCCTTCAGACCTTTGTACCTTGGGATATTCCCGTGCTGAAACAGAAGCCAACTAACAAAAAAGCTTATAGAGTCTTTTTGGGGTTTGGGTTGGGTTGGCCTTTTATTTTGGAGCAATGAGAAGTGATGTGTGACTCTATGATCCAGCATTTGTGTTTGCAGAGACCAACCTAGAAACAGAATCTCACTGCTCCTACGCTCTAAAGGACAGAAGGATACAGGCTTATGAGGTCAAAACTCACATATTCTTGCTGATCCTATCTATGCTGGAGACATGACTGAGGGGTACGGTGAGAATATCATGAAAGAGTGACAACCCACTCTAATCAAATAGTCCAGAGAGCCATAACAGAGATGATTAAAACATACAGATAAAATGGGTTGGCCATTCAGGAGAGGTTGAGGAAGGAGTGAGATGAGATACTATCGAACAATAGACAATAGAGCAGACAATTTGCTGTCATAATGGTGAAGAATAAGAGAGAAAACAAAATGAATACCAAATGTGCTATTTCAATGTATAACACATGAATAAAGGGGAAAATTCAGTCTGGGTAAGGAGAGGAGATGGTGATAAGTTTGGTAATGTTGGGTTAGAAGCACAGGTGGGAAGTCTATGCAGAAAGAAGCACAGGTGAGAAGCATAAAAACGTGGAATACAGAAATGGGTGTGGAAACAGAAGCAAATGACAGAGTAAGAAGTCAGGATTGGGTGTTAATACAAAATGCTTCAAATGAATTGAAGTTTTCTGCTTGGTTCAAATACATGTTCTAGAAATCAATTGCCAATACAAATTCTAACCAAAGATGGGGGTTCAATGACCAAGAATGGATTTATTCTGGACAGGAATAGAGACATATTAGGACTAAGAAGAGGGTGCTTAACAACGCAGGTTCTGTGTGGCTATTAAGAGACATTTCTCTCCGGATTTTAGGGATTTGTTCTAGGGGAAAGCTGGCCATTCAACCTTCTTCTGCCTTACTGGGCTGTTAGATATGGCCATGATTCCTGGTGGGTGTAATCAAATGACAGATGATGTTGCCTGGTAACAGTGAGAGGACTAACTGCCTTCCTCCCAGGCAAACCAAATTCAACCATCACTTAAAAATAAGTGGCCAGGACCCATTCACATTCTCTTGACTTTAAGTCCAGCATCTTACTCAATTCCATCAGTCCAATTATAGCCAATGCCCATAGGCTTTAGCTGGTTTAGTGGGCAGTCTGGTGACCAAACAAAGCCTTCTTTGAGGGCAAGAAGAAAGGCAAAGTCTCCTATGTTTCAGGCTGACCTAAAATTCACTATGAACCATGGTTGACCTCAAACTCACAGAACTTTTTTTTTAAGTGGATATTTTCTTTATTTACATTTCAAATGTTATCCCCTTTCTGGTTTCCCCCCGTCCCAGAAACCCCCTATCCCATCCTCCCTCTTTCTGCTTCTCTTCCTCCACCCACCCACCCACTCCCACCTCCCCACCCTCAATTCCCCTACACTGGAGCATCTATCGAACCTTCATAGGACCAAGGACCTCTCCTTCCATTGGTGCATGACAAGGCCATCCTCTGCTACATATGCAGCTGGAGCCATGTGTACTCCTTTGTTGATAGCTTAGTCCCTGGGAGTTCTGAGGGGTCTGGTTGATTGATATTGTTGTTCTTCCTATGGGGTTGCAAACCCTTTCAAGTCCCTCAGTCCTTTCTCTAACTCCTCTTTTAGGAACCCTGCCCTCAGTCCAATGGTTTGCTGTGAACATCTGCCTCTGTATTTGTAAGGCTCTGGCAGGGCCTCTCAGGAGACAGCTATATCAAGCTCCTTTCAGCATTTACTTCTTGACATCTACAATAGTGTCTGGGTTTAGGAACTGTAGATGGGATGAATCCCCAGGTGGGACACTCTCTGAGTGACCTTTCCTTTAGTCTCTGCTCTACACTTTATCTCCATATTTGTTCCTGTGAGCATTTTGTTCTCCTTCTAAGAAGGACTGAAGCACCCACACTTTGGTCTTCCTTCTTTTTGAGCTTCATGTGGTCCTCACAGAACTTTTTATCTTAGCTTCCCATGTGCTGGGGTAACAGAAATGTGCTACCACCCTTGGTTCCAAAGAAAACCTTCTTATAAAGTGCTACCTTGAGGGATGAAGAGACAGTTCAGTAGATAAAGTGCTGTGCAGATACAAGGATCTGATTTCAAACACCCAGCACCCATATGAAAAAGCTAGAGATGGCAGCACATGTCTCTAACTCCAGAGTTGGGGGAGAAACTGATCCTGAGGAAGGTCACTGACCACTGACCTAGCCCTCCCTGCTCGGGTGTTGGAACACTGCTGATGTGTGTTGTACTAGCTGTGCTTGCTCCTTGCTGCTACAGTGCTGGAGCTCTGGCATGCACCACTAAGGGAAGGCGAAACAACAATGTGAAAACAGTGGGGGCTGGGACAGAAACTGTGGTTCTCAAACTCTTGTGCAATCAGATGCCACTGGGAGCCTCATGGAGCTGAGACCAGTGGTTCCCATTCTCCTGTGTACCAGTGCCCAGACACAACGTTGGAGACTGTGAGGAGTTAGGTACAAGAGCTTGCTGGCTCCAACTGAGTGTCTTGAGTATGGAGGGGTTTCTATGGGAGACTTAGGTGTGGCTCTGTATGATGCAGGCCTCCCCCTTGTAGAGGTCTTTGATGAAGGAGAAGGTCCTTGCTTGTCCAAACTACTTTACTCATGTGGATGAGGATGTATACATCTTACTCAGGGTGAACCAGAGATTAAATACCTTTTGCAGGAAGGGAAGTTCATTGGCTAAACACTCGGGACCTATCTAGATACCTCATTAGCATGGTCCTCTTAGTGGGGGTGTTTTGGTCACTTGCTCCAGGAAAGGAACCTGATCGGGAGCTACTTCAAGCTCCTGCCATTCTCAATTATGAGATTTACCAGGGTTCTGAACTTGCTACTACCTACCAGTTCTTCTGTCTGGTGGCATAAGCCACTGCCCCACACCAGGATAATCAAAACAGAGCTCCAGGTTCACTGAGATATTTTCTCTCAGAAAATAAGATGGATGTGCAACTGAGAAGGAAAACCAGAAAACAACCTCTGGATGAACCTACATGGATAAGCACACATGCAAACATTTGTACATAAACATCACACACAGACATACAAACATACACACACACAAAACACACATACATAAACACACACAAATACACACATACAAATTTACACACACACTCACACACACAGAGCTGTTATAATACATACAATAATGGAAAATTGACTCCATAAACTCTGAATAAGAGGTTCCCCAGAAACCTAGGTATTAGAATCTTTCTAATTGTCTTTTCATTATATTTAAAGCTTTATGTTCATATGCTTGTAATCATCAATATAAGTATCCAATTTTCCTTATGTAGTAGGTGAGCTTCTGTTGTTATATAACATATACTAAAGATAATCAACTTTTGAGAGTTTCTGTCTATAGTTAATTAGCCTATTGATTAGGGGCCTGTGGCAAGGTGGTATATATTATGGAAGGGGTATATAACAGAAAAAATTACTCAATAGGTAGAGACAGTAAGCAAAGAAAAAGAAAGGAGATAGACTTGATTACTTCCTCCAAGAGAACCCCATTGGTGATCTAACTTTCTCCCACCAGACTCCACTTCTTAAGGCACAGACGCCATAAGCTGATGATCAAGTCATTATATCATTAGTATGTGGCCTTCGGGGGGCTGGGGGGGCATTACATCTCAGATCCAAATTCATGTACATAGAAACTGAATGACTGCTAGAAAAATCTCTTAACATTACCACTTATAATTTCCATTTCTCCTCGAAATAGAAATCTTTAATCATAGAAATAATCAAGTTAAATTATTAGAACTCAGACTAAATATACCTTTTGCTATGTAACTTTAAAACTAAGCTATAACCTTATTATTGTTTTGGAAATTGCTGTTTTATCTCTTTGAGCTTGAGTGTAACAGCATGGAAGGACTTATATGTTTCTAGTATCTATTGATAAAAATATAGGTGATATATATCCACTAATTACAAGAAGTCCCATTCCTGTTCTGTTTGAAACAAAATTATCATTTGATTAAGAATCACATTCTTTCTTCCAAATTTGCACTCACATTCTGTCTGGTATGTATCAGTACCACAAATGTGTGTATGTGTGTGTGTGTGTGTTTACATATATGTATATGTACACATATATGTGTATGTATGTATATGTCTCACTGTGTGTTCATGTATGTATATGTATTTATATCATATATATGTATGTATTAAATCTATATTTTAGCATCACTTATTTTGTGGGTTAATAGTCAGAGGTATCCGCATGCTCTGAGGAATCAATTCAAGGCTTCATAGGCAAGCCAAAATCCAGACAAATTATTCAAATGTTTGCTGCAATGAGCCAGAGGATTCCAATTTCAGCTGATTACCTCTGTGCATTATTCCCTCACTTTAGTTGGGTCATTCACATTTCTTCTTCAAAAGCACAGCTTTTACGATCTTACGAAGCTGTCTTGTTGAGTGATTTTAATCTTGAGTTCCTATTTCACTTCCCATTTGAGACCTTAATACTGTTTCCACAGTTACAAGCCTCTGCTAATCGTGGCCCTGGGAATTGAGCTCTCAAGAGTTTATACAACCTCCATGTCTCTCAGTTCCCAGAGTTGCTTGCAGCTCCAAATCGTGCCCTTGGGGACAGGAGACAGTGCCTGCCTACCCAGCCTGCCTGATGACAAGCAAGAACTCAGTGGCTCTTCCCCAGAGTTTAGGGGTGCCAGCTGAGGTTTCTGCCTTTAGTCATGCAGAGGGCAGATGTAGACTGCTGGGATATGGTCTCTGAGATCTAGCAACATATGTTGGCAGTGTAGACAACAGGCTCTAGGAGTAAAGGATGTCTCTGATGTACAGAGCTACAGGTGGACTAGGTTGTAAATGTCTCTTTTATTCAACTGATGTAATTGTCGTCTCCAGGGCTTACTGCTTAATAAGCTCACCCTTTCTAGTTCTTTCTGAACTCTGGCTGGCTGGTTCAGCTGTTCTGGGTCAAACACCTCTCCAAGCTGATTGATTCAATCTGGATTCTCTCAGTTTCTCACTGAATTGCTCTGCTTAGCCTCACACTAATTCTGGCAATTTGGTCTACTCTTCTGACTCCTTATTTTCTCGCTTCAACTGCCTCTGCTGACCTGCACCAAACTGCACGAACTCACTAAGGAACTCAACTCCACTGTACTGCACTCGCTGCACTGACTCCCAGCTGACTCCTCAACTCCCAACTCATGTGCACTAACTAACCTGATTGACTCTCTCCCTGCACTGCTCTTAAATAGCTCTTCTCCGGAGAGCTGGCCATATCCTATCTCTGACTCATTCTGTCAAATCTTTCCCTGATTCATCATTTTGTTTGCCCCTCAATTAGATGTCATTGTTTATGATCAAAGGTGAGTACTAAGGGTGTGTCTGTATTCCAGCCAATTACACAGACCTAGAAGATCTTTGGATATGATCAGAACAGTCATATTGCAGGATTAAAATACTTCTACACTGGATTTTAGTTGGTAGATAATGGAATTATGCTTCAGACTATAAACTAATTGTAAACTGAAAACTATCCCTGGTATCTAAACCCTACTGGTCCATGAAGGCTTAGATCAACTTTAACTTTCTATATTAAATTGTTATTTACATTTGGGAAACAGCTTTAAGATACAGAAAAGCACAGTAAATGATATACAAACTCTTAAACATCCTTAGATGATTTCTAAGTATTTTATTTTTTTAAGTTATGTGTATATGTGTGTATATGTGTCAGGGTATGTGCACGTGAGTGAAGTGCACACCAAGGCCTGAAGAGGGTGTCCAGTCCCCTGAAGGTAGAAGTGTTATTGGTGACAATAAAGTGTATGACTTGGATACTGGGAACTAAGCATGGGTCCCCTGCAAAATAGTACAGGCTCTTAACTGTAGAGCCATCTCTCCAGCCCCGATTAGAGGATTGTTATGCCATAAAGGATTACTTTCTGAAAGAAGAGTATCACATTCTACTAAGTCAGAAGATGCAAAGTCCAGGAGAAACTGTTGTAACAAGCAGGGACTGAGTCCTCAAGGGAACCCTCTTTTTCAATGCTCTATGCTCTTAAACCTCTCTTTTCGGCTAAACCTGGCATTGACATTCCTTTACCTAGAAAGGACTCAAGATTGCATACCACCTTTAAATAGAAGTATTCTACTGGTAGCCCTGTGTGACCACCCAAACAGCTCTCTACGAACAGCTTTTGACAGAGATGAACACCCAGGACTCAGTTTGACTTCTAGTCAGGGAAACATGCAAAAAACATTGAGTTCTTACTTAGTACCTTGCCTAAAATGTAACAATTTTTTTCTAAGAAATCTAACTTTATCCTTATTTGGAGTTTAACTTAATCCCCCCTCCCCAAGATTCTTATGTTGAGCTTTTAACTCCCTGAGAATGTAGGTTTATTTAGAAGTAGGGGCATTTCAAGTACAATTCATTAAAATCATTCTACAGTAGGGAGAATTCCTGATTCAATATGCTCAGCCATTATAAAAAGAGGAACTTGTGACAGCTACCCATAGAGGGAAGGGACACAAAAGACAACCGTGTGGTGCCACAGGCAATGACTGGAGCTGGTGGGCCTGCAATACCAGGAAGTGCCCCAAACACAAGAAACTAGAAGACAAAAGGCAGATTCTCCCCTGGAGATACATGAAGGAGCATGTTTCTACTGGTGCTTTAATTCAAACTTTTATCTCTACAACCCTAAGACAATGTATGTCTATTATTTTTCAATAGCTAAACATAATGAATAAATATTTTTGAAAGTATTGCTGATGGTGTTGATACAGCTTTTCAACCCATTTCTGATGAAGTTCTCCACTTCCCTTCCCTAGAAACAAATGGATACCTGTTGTCAGGGTGTCAGGCAGAATCTTTTGATGCACCCTGCTTCAGATCTCAGTTGGCTTATCTCCATAACAAGATAGAGGACCCTCATCCTTGTGCAGGCATTAAAATACCCTCAGGTAGAAATTTGGAATAAAAAAGTAAAAGAGCCTACTATTTTGATTGGGAACCACTACACCTGTTTTATATTCCCAAACTTTTAATGTCTGGTTCTTGTCACCTTGAACACTGGCCACTGCTGGTAATTTATCTTCCACAAAGTTTGAATATAGGTAATCTTCCCTAACAGGTCTATATGTTTCCAAAGCAATATCATTCTATCATTCTCCTTTTAGGGTAAGCTGAGAGAGTCCCAGCTCACAGGTTCTCAGAGTATAGTAGATTATAGATGCAAAGCAATCTTTACCAAGCTAATGAGAACCATCCAGCAGTTAGTTAGACACAACCTACTCTGGCCAAAGTAGTGAACTCAACAATACAAGAATATACAAAACGCATAAGATTCAGTTTCCCTTTCTTACAAGCATCTTTTAAGCATCTTAGGCTTTTTTAATGGTTATTTTATTTATTTACATTTCAAATGTTGTCCCCCCTTCTGGGGTCTCTACTCCGAAAACTCCTCACCCCCCATCCCTTTTCCTCTATGAGGGTGCTCTAGCTTCCCCCTACACTAGGTAATCAAGCCTCCACAGGACCAAGGGCCTCCCCTCCCACTGATGCCATGTAAGGCCATCCTCTGCTACATATGTAGCTGGAATCATGAATCCATGTTTATTCTTTGGTTGGTGGTTTAGTCCCTGGGAGCTCTGAGTGGTCCAGTTAGTTGATGTTCTTCTTCCTATGGGGTTGCAATCCCTTTCAACTCCTTCAATCCTTTTGCTAGCTCTTCCATTGGGGTCCCCAGGCTCAGTCCAATGGTTGGCTGTGAGTATGGGACATGTTTTCTGCACCCCCCCATACCACTTTCATGTAGGTGCCTATGAAAGCCAAAAAACGGTGTGGAGTCTCCTAGAGCTGGAGTTATAGGTGGTTGTGAGCTGCTGAATCAGGAACTGAGAATTGAACTCAGGTCCTTTGGGAAAACAGGAAGTGTTGTTATCTGCAGTCCATGTCTAGCCTCATGATCTAGTTTTGAAAACACAGTGAACTACTTCCTGGTTTTCGATACTGGCTTAGGCTATGTTACTACTATCACAATTTGATTTGTAATTCTGGAACATTTTACTGTTTAGACTTGCTAGGAGTGTTTTTCTAAACGTTGGATGAGCACTGTTTACCTTAGATCAAGTCATTAGTATCGCTGGCTTTGCTACCGATGTAAATACATACTGCGCCTCATTTATTTGCCTGGCACTGGCAGCAGATCACTAGATAGAGAAACTCCTAGCTTCAGCCTTATGGGACTTATCCAGCATCCTTCTCTGTGACTGTGTGTGAACATGAATTAAACATGTCCTTCAATTCACATTAGCTGAAATAGGCTTGTTCATGGACACCAAAAGGAGAGCAAAGTAAATTAAGCCACATTGCAATGGAATTCCTTTTCTAAAAAATGATAATTTTCTTGTTTTTAAATAACTAGACAAATTGCTTTATTATATGCAATAATAAACTTTTGCCATCTTTTAACTAATACCATTTGAAATTTCACATAAAGAATGTCTATAATTTTGTTCATAACAAAATTAACACCCAGACTGTGAACTTATAAGAGCTCCCCCACCTCAAACTGTTGTGGCCAGTTATTAGTGATGTACTAGCTGTCTGAAACTCATATTCACTTGGTTTTGTTTTTTTCTCTCTCTCTCTCTCTCTCTGTTTTCCAGACGCTGCAAATGGATATAAACAAGCTGAACATAACCTTGCTTCGGATCTTCCGCCAAGGAGTAGCTGCAGCCCTGGGACTCTTACCTCAGCAAGTGCACATCAACCGTCTCATTGTAAGATCATATATTTCATATTCTCAGAATTTAAGCCGCTTTTCCATTATCAAAGGCTCCATGTTCTATGAATGATAATCCAAATCTACCATAGTAACTATTTTTGTAAATAAAGTTTTATTGAAACAAGCCGCATCTGCTCGTTCACATATTGTGTGTGGCTGATTTTATACTTAACAGTGGCAAAACTAAGATGTTATAGCAAATAGATTGGCCCATAAAGCCTAAGGAATTTACCATCTGGCCCCTTACAGAAAATATTTTATTAACCTTGTCATAATTCAGTATTAGCTCCCCCGATAAATATGAAAAAGGACTAGATCATTTGCACTAGCATCCAGGACAGTGGAATCTTCTCTATCAGGTTTCTGGATACTGTTTACTAATAAGCTCCTTCAAGCTTATTCATAGAATGGATGTTGAATTCACAAAAGATTATGTATGAATAAAAAAGAGTTGGTCCTTACCCCAAGTAGCTCATGGAATGCCAAGAAAAAAACTTAAGTTTGACCTCTGAGGTGGGAATGGGGAGAACCTAAGGGATCGAAGAATCAGGCTGTGTAGGAACTCCTGACCTATCACCTAGTCACCCAAATTCATTCTCAGTGTCTGGGAACCTGGAGGTCAGGAACTGCATGTTCTCATTTGCACTGAAGATTGCTATGAGCCCTGTAGATAAAATGGACAATTTAAATCAGATTACTTTCCTTTTTGATCTTTAAAGATAGGGTTTCTCTGGATAGCCCTGGCTGTCATGGAACTCACTCCAGGGTGGCCTCAAACTCAAATTCTGGCATTAAGAAATGTACCACCATGCCCAACATAAATTTTATTTTTTTAAAAAAAGCTATTTGTCTAAGGTTCACGTGACAGAAACTTTGAAGGGTGGCTCTAGAGATAGCTCCCCAGTTTAAGAGCTCTTATTGCTCTTACAGAATAGCTGTATTTGGTTCCCAGTACCCACATGATAGTCACCACTGCCTGGAACTCCAGTTCTAAAGGGAGTCAGTGTTATCTTCTGACCTCCACAGGCTCTAACACACATGTGGTTTGTTTAAGTGCATACATAATACACATGTATGCATGTATATGAACACACATTCACACACATATATTAAAGATTTAAATATGTATAAACTACTTAAATGAAAATATATAAAATACTTAAATATGTAAATAACTAATATATTAAATACTAACTCATTTGACTTTAAAATATGTGTGTTAGCATAACTATTCAGAAAGCATCTGAGAAATATATGTTAAGTTGGTACACAGCTATAATTCTAGCATTTAGGAGGAAGCTGAGGCAGGAGGATGCAGAGATCAGGACCAGCCTATATTATATCTGGATATCGTCTCTGAAATTAATAATAGTAATATACATAGGAGAAATTAATGCACATCACTCCCTGAAATGACTTCTAAGATTCTAGGAGCCTGACTTTAATGTTTGTGAAGAACAGGTGAAAACTTTACCCAACTTTTTAAAGATGTCTTCATCTTACCCAAATGGTATGCTCTCGCTAGGAAAAGAAGAGCCAGGTTGAGTTGTTCGTGTCTCCTGTAAACCGGAAGCCAGGAGAGCCGCAGGCCCTGCAGGCTGAGGAAGTACTGCGTTCGCTCAATGTGGAGGTTTTGCAACAGAGTTTACCGCAGTTTGGAATTACAGACATCTCCCCTGAGGTATGTCATACATGGAACAGTTCATTAAAAAAAAAAAATGCAGTTAGCACCATATGCTAATTAGCACCATATGCTAATCCAAACCATGAGGCTTTGAGAGGAAAACCCTTAGTTGCATGTGGATTTTAAAACAGCGATCTCCCTAAAGGTCGGAATCCAGTCCATTCCAGTTTGTGTGTTTTCCCTAAGAAAATTCACTTTTCATGTTAAAGTTTCACTATTTGACACTTGACTCCTGAAACCGTTGTTACCTTGTAATTTTTTTTCAGTAAATTGTTTACAAGAAAGAAAAGTTAGATAGGTTTGTCACTTGAAACTTAATTGCCAACAAAATAAAAATTCCACTCTGATCTTTTCTTCCACATCACCTTCGTTGTCAAAATAGTCATGAAATACTCACTTCCCCATGACTTGGAATTCTGTGAAGTAGGCCTTTTCCTATGTTTAAGAAGGCCAGATATTTTCTTTACTGTATTTTCTAAATTTGACACTTAAAAAAGGTGTCTCTACTATCTCTCCCCTTTTTCCTATACAGTGAATAGCCCTCTCCATCTCTCCTACCAAACTCAAATTCATCAGAATCACCAGCATCCCAAACAGAGGTCATTCAATCCACAGATTCATGAAAGTTGGCTTTGGGAAAAACCTGTATAAACATAAAGAAGGGTATGCAGAAATTAAGCCGCTGCCTCAAAGTGACTCAAGGTTGAGATATAAACTAACACTCACATGTGTGTGTTAGGCTCTGGGTCTAATCCCCGGAAAGAAGAAAAAGAAAAAAATGGAGGAAGGATGGAAGAGAGAGGAGGATAGAGAGAGGGAGAAGAAGGGAGGGACAGAAGGAAGGCGAGGGAGAGAGGGAAGGAGGGAGAGGAAGGGAGAGAAGAAGAGAAGAGAGAAAGATAGAAGAAAGAAGGGAGGGGAGGAGGGAGGATAGAGAGAGAAAGAGACAGAAGGAGTATAACTGTCTAGATGGGACACCCCTGAAGTAGCAGACATTAGCACTCAGGAGGCAGAAGCTGGAGAACCCTGATTTCCAAGGCTGACTGACCTACACAGAGAGATCCAGGCAAGCCTGGGCTACTGCTTCCAAACGAAGCGAAATAAACCCTTATTTGCTGCTGTTTTTGTTCCTCTTCCTGTAAATTACTTTGCCCTTCATTTCAGCAGATCCACAGGTCTTATATTAAAGATGTTAGTGCTCAACCATTTGAATCTTGTTCAGACCATTTCACTCTGTGAGGATTTTTCTCTTTCCATAGTATTAACCACCCTGAACTTTAGTTTCTTCATATTCAAAATGGACCTAGCCCTTCTCCAATTAACTTGGCACATTGATTAATTTTTTTTAAATGTATGTGAAATCCGTCAGACTTTGTTTGCACCAAACAAATGTGATTTCAACCCAGATGACTTGAGAATTGAGAATATACAGTCCTTTGATGGCCTCAGAAGATTGGATCCAATTGGATCCAGAACACCAAAATCATTGGATGCTCAAATTTCCTATATAAAGCTATATCTGCGGATACTCTAGGAACACACTCCCATATGCTTATATTACTTATAATATATGATATTAATGTAATTAAAATGTGAAGAGTTGCTAAAAATATTGTGGAAGTAGTGGCAAGAAAGTGTACAGGTGAACTGAAGATGAATTTTCTCCACTAATATTTTCTGTCCACCCTCGGCTGGATTCCCAGATGCAGAAGCCATAGCTAGGAGGGCAAACCATCTGTCACCTCTGAACCAAGACAGTCACCCTCTACTCTCAGCTTTTGGCTCTGTCCCCTGCCCTGCCCCTCTCCTTCCTGCACAAAACGTGTTTCTTCCTTTTGCTATCAGAGAAACATTCTTCAATGTAAACCTAATTTTATGATTCTTTGGTTTCAACGTACAATAGGACGCAGTCCAGATTTCTTAATGTGGTGCGTGTTCCTCCAGGCACTGGGCTTTGTGACCGCTGAGTGGCTGCTGCTTGGTTTGTGTTGGAGCAATTCTAAATGTGTTAGTTATCATGATCTCTAATCGCATCCCTCCATGCTTGCCATCTGGTCTCTCGATACTCCCTTCAGCTTTCATTAGCCTGTTTAGTGACAAAGCCTTCCATCATTCCCTCAAGAACTAGGGGTCTCCAAGCATCATGTGCCACTGAGCTTAGAGCAAGAACCCCTTGTGGTATGCTCTCTTCAGGGCTCTCTCTGCACTGTAGGTCCCTGGATGGCACATGCCATCTCCTTTTCTCTTTGTTACTTTATTCAGCAGCCCAGTGGACACAGGTGAAACGCTGAGTCAACAAGTAGTGAAACACCATGCTAAGTCCTACCCTATGTTAAGACAAGAAATAAGCAAGCCAACAAATCTGGAGCCTGATTTTTACATTAATGGAATTATGCCCACAGATGGCAAATAGATACAAGCAGGTGTGAGGATCACAGCAAGAATATTATGCCCACTATCCAAACAAAATTAACTAAGATGTATATTGTAATTAAAATATAGAAATTGCCAGGCAGTGGTAGTGCATACCTTTAATCTCAATTCCAGGGCAGTCAGAGCTCCGATAGGAATACGTTTTAACAGGTCAAGTGCTTAGGGGTCTCCTAGCACATAACTGTAGTGAAGGAGTGGTCTATGTGGACCACCCATAAGAAAGCCAACTGTCCACAGTAGATGACAAAGCCTGCCCTAAACTTTAATAACAAGTGTATTTAGTGAACAAAATAGGATGTTTGCCCATAAGTTTGTTGGAATATAAAATCTAGGACCTGTCTAACCTGCACAATACTCAGAATAAGAGCTCACTGAGGGTTTGAGTTGGCTGTAAGGGGCCTTTCATGAGGGTCATATGGGCTGTTTGAACCTTTGGTTCATGGCTCTAGAAGGCTCTGTCCTGGAACTCTCCTGGAATAAGGAGAAAGCCAAGGCAGAAGGGGTCTGCAGTGTGCGGTATCCAGTGTTTGTTTCACTTCCAACCTACAGGGCACTGCAGAAATAGGGAGAGACCGTTGTGTAAAAGCTACAGGGGCTCTTCTCTAAGTTTTCCTGTCTTTAGTCTTCTCCCTGTGGTTAAGGTTTTTATAACAGCTTATGCTTTAACCCTGCCTCACCTTGCAGTCCTCAAAATATATCTTACTGTGGCAGAATAGCCCTTAAGGGGTGTGTGGGGACACGACACACCAGCCTCTGGACTATTTTTTACATCCATTCCTGAATTTCACAATGATGTTTCGAAGCATCTATTCCTGAATTCATGTTCATTAATTTCATGTAACAATACAGTTTTGCCACTCTTTCCTAATGTCCCTAATGTTTTTTATTGAAAATGACTCAGAAAACAAAGAAAAATACCAAATAGAGAATTACCTTTGTTCTTCATCTGTTTCCAATCCAAGGGAAAGAGATCTTTTATTTCTTTTCTGGGTGAGAAGTCTTTAAGACAGGATATTACTCCAGAACCAGCCATCCTGAAGTTTATGAAACTGAAACATTAAGTCCCACATTAACACAGAACAAAATATTTAGGTTTTTATGGTTTTTCATGAACAAATTACTCCAGTTTCGTAACTACTATATTTCAAAGGAGGAAGTTACCTTCATTAAGTAGCAGATGCTGAATTGATTGATACAAAGAAGAAAAAAGTCATACAATATAAAGTATATATAAACCATAATTTCTGAGTTGGATGATTACTCCTTCAAAACTTGCAACATTAGCAAGCAAGCGGGAAGAGTCCCAGGCCTAGCATGCATTGCTGAGAGCATACACACCTTTGGTGTTAACATACCTTAGATCATGCAGATCAAGTACTTGCCCTGTGCCTACTGTGTTAGAAAGCAGTGCTCACCCAGCAAACCCATCCTAGTGTAAGATGAAATGCATTCATTTGCAGCCCTCAAATGAACTCCTTTTCATTTTTTGACTCTCCATCTCTCCCTGTGAGGTATGCCTCCCGAGCTTCCTGTATCCGCTTCACCTTCCCTGATATAAGGAGTTGGAAAGAAAATGGAAAAGAAAGAATAAAAGCGTGAAGCGGGCTGGGGAAGATGGTAGAGGACAGGGCAGAACCAACTCCATGACACCAAGTTATAAAACAGCTAGAGAGGCCATCATCGTCATATAGAAAGGAAACGTCTCCATTTTTAAATAATAAAACACACCAGCTGCTTTTACTACACCTATGTGACAGGGCAGAACAACATAGCCATGAAATAAGTCATAAAGATGGTATAGTGGCATAAACTTGACCTGGCCTGGGAGTCTGTGATTTATTGAACCCTCAGTCCCTGACAAAATCTAAACACCACTGGGTTAACCCTATGCAAAGGTTAGATTGGCCATTACCATGTACTGCAGTCTTTTGATGTGTGGCCTCTTGAAGGCTGCAAATTTTTCCTTTATTACCCTGCCCTTATCAGGCTGTTTAGATCTCTGGACTGATATAGCAGCGCTCAGCAGGAGCAGCGTGACTCAGAAGGAAATCTATTTACCAGGAACGTGCAGTGACTAAGTTCTACTTCAAAACAAGAGCCTTTTTTAGCTGGGGGTGGGGTGGGGTATGGAAGGGTGTGGGCATGATTCTGCCGACATCATTGCTTCACTTAAAAAGAAAAATCAAAAGAGGTCTGCCTTCCGTGGAAGGCGACATGTTTATGCTCTTGAGAACCATGGAACTATAGAAGGAAAATGGATCCAACTACAACATCTCTTTACAACTTCTTCTTTAAATTTTACACAAGTTTAAGCTCAGATCCTTATACTTACATTTGACAAATGTGTGCTGCCAGCGTGAAGGCTTAACTAGTTTGCTTTTATAGCAAACAATGGATGCCATTTGCTTGCCTGGAAAAAAAAAAAAACTTCAATTCCATTCTCCGTTCCTACAATAGTTTTCTTTTCTATTAGCTTCTAGCTGTGTTTACAGAGAAACTGGAACAAAAAAGAAAAATTGGCCTAGCTGTTTTCAAAGAAGTGAAAAAAGAAATTGTCACAGGAACCCAGTATTTCCAGCAAAGTACTCTTATTAATCACCTTTCCAATAGAGTAATAACAGACTCTCTATCATTCAAAGTATGTACATAAATTATTTCCTTTATCTATGCATCTGTCTAGAAAAGGCAAAAGGTAGTCACACATAGATAAGTCTCTCTCCAAATGATTTGTGTTGTCATAATTGAACTCCAAGTTTCCTTACTCACCTTCGATTGATCGCAGAGATTAAAATTTCCATAAAGTAGTTTTCAAGGTTAACATTTTTATCTAATTGGAAAATTATAGGTACACCTTTTAACCTTAGAAATAACTAGAAATGGTCTCAAAATGTAAGCACCTAGAATATAGGTTTAATTTAATACTTGCTTAGTCTTTGGGGCCAATTAATTGTCAAGGATAGGCACATGCTCTCTCTAAGAATTGTAAAATGGTCTTAAGAGCGAGTGGAAATAGTTTGCTCGATACAAACTTTGTTTTTCCTACTCAGAAACCACCTAGGTTTTTTTCAAGGTGACGTTTCTTTACCTATAAATATGTAATATCGTCATAAAGCATTCCCATATCTAGGCATCCTGGCCCGTCCCTATGATCCCAGCACCTAAGAGCAAGAGAATTAATTGCCTTGCATTCCACCAGCCTGGGCTATAGAACGAGAGAATCTGTCTAAAACGGAAAATAATAAAAGTTCTGAAGCATCCATCCTGTTCTATTCTGAAGGATGAGTAACACTGAACCAAGAACCAGCCACATCTTTTTTATGCGTCCTGTTTAGCTCCACTCCCAAAGCAAGGAGTGAAAACAGTACAAATTAAAACCATCCTATTTATGTTCTTACCATTTATTACTAAATAACTCTGACCCTATGGGTGTTCCCTGTCACTTCAAATAAAATATAATATCCTGGCAATTTCTATGTGCTATGCTGCTGTTAAGTTTTGACAAAGGAAGTTCCATTTAAGGAGGAGAATGGTCTGAAAAATGGAAGGAGAAATCTGAACAGGAGTGGTCCCAACCTCGAGGCTTGTTTATTAAACCGTCACGAGCTTTGCGTTTACACCTGTTTCACTTTGGTTTAAAAGGAGCAACAGCGCTGTGAGACAGTGTGGACGTGGGAGGGGACTCGGAGTACGGAGAGCTTTGGAAACAGTTCCTCAGCACAGAAAAGCACAGAGCTCCCTCACCTGGGAACCAGGTAGTTTCTAGGAGAGGCTGTGCGGGACCTGGAAGAAGGCAAGAACCCAGGAGCCTGTCCCCCATGCCCATCCCCTCCCTTACAGGATGTCCTGACATCGAGGACAGCTGTCCATCTGTGCCTGAGCAGTTAGGGAAGCAGCTGTGGCAGCGCTGGGTGGAGGTGTGGAATAGAGCTAAAAACTATGTTGACAGTCTGATAAGAGCTTCGGTTTCCCCCAAGCTCTCCTTTAACACTGGGCTTTCTGTTTTGCTTTCGAAAGAAAAATGTTTTACAAGGGCAGCATGAAGCGGACAAGATCTGGAGCAAAGAAGGATTTTACGCTGTCGTCATCTTCCTCAGCATCTTTATCATCATAGTAACCTGTTTGATGGTAAGTTTGCTTCCTTGTGTATCGTATCCTTTGTGGAGCCCACTGCTTAGCAATGTTAGGTATTTTGCTCAGTTGAATGAATGTTGAAAAGACTATGGTCAGGCTATAGTCATGTTAGGCTATAGTCATGTTAGGCTATAGTCATGTTAGGCTATAGTCATGTTAGGCTGGGACCGTTCTTTTTGGTTTTGTTTTTTGTTGTTTGTTTGTTTTTTCTGTTTTTTTTTTCTGTTTTTGTTTTTGTGGCAGCAGACGATTGATGGCTAAATGATGTGTGTGTGTGGACATTCGGAAGTGTGGACGTTGCGCGGCACAGAGAGGCTGCAGCTGTACTGAAGTGTTTAGGATCTAGACCAATCCCTGTGTGAAGATTTAGAAGGTGATTTACTGAGGTCACTGTAACCCTTAACTGTCACTGAAGTCTCAAGCGCACACTTTGGAGCTGACTTTATTTCTTCTCTTATGTCATCTTTATGGGACAGAAAGAAAAAAAATTTAAGAAGTACGTCTTTGAGGCAAGCTTTCTCCCCAAGGAATGGTTTATTTCCTTATTTTAAACAGCCTTGAAGGTATTCTAAGAAGTATCGGGCATTAAAGGAAGTAATTAAAGCCATTCACTGCTACCTCGTTTCCAGTTGAATGAATAATATATAAGAATTAAAGCAGACGTTGCAATTGTTCTCCAGGTCATGATATGTAACCAACAAAGCATAGTCCTGAATCCAAAATAAGCCCAACCCACTAAATTAGGTTTTGTATTAAACAAGTTAATAGTTAACTTTCAAGTGGAGTGAAGGGCTTTTGTTGTTGTTATTATTATTATTCTTTAAAAAAAAATCTGTGATGTAGTTTGGAGTTTACAAATGGGCTTAATATATTTTCCAGTGTATTATGTTCATTTTATTTTGCATATTTTAAGAAATGCCCCCTGATTTGTTTTACACATCCCCCCAAAAGACATGATGCTGATGATTCTGTCTACAGTCACCAATGTTGCCAAGCGTTTTGTGCCAAATGCTTTCTGCTTTGTTTACATGGATGCTCTTCCTTCTGGAAACAATGCCAGAGAGACTGAGACTGGGTCTAGAAGGTCAGAGAGGCTCAGCGGATCTGAACTTGGGGAACACAAATAAGTTCACAAATAGAGCGAAGATGGGCACATGTCCAAGATCTCAAGATAGAAGAAATAGCAAGACATCCTAAAACTCCCATCAGAATGAATTCAGGGGTATCGCCTTCAGACCAGAAACTGAACTTCTAAAAATTTTGAACTAGTAATCAAGGCCATAATTTAAGAACTAAGTTTAAAAGAGATTTTATATCTTAAGTGGTGGATATTAAAGAAAATAATTTGAATGAAAAAGACTGAAAGGCTTATGGAAACTGTAGAGGAGACCCCTGGCTACTTTTTTAAAGGGTGTAGTTCCTTCTCATGGCTGATTGCACTTTAAGATATGTGATCCTTCTTTCTTCAGCATAGGAAAATCTCAAGTTCTGTTCTCTGTCTTGTTAGCCCTAATTAGGATTTATTCTGTTGTACAGATTAAAGGGATTGAAAGAGCTGGGAGTATAGCTCAACAGAAGGCTTACTTAGAGCTTGTCAGTCCCCATGTTCGATTTCCATCACAGACAAGAGAAAAAGAAGAATTCTAGAACAGTAAAGAAAAAAGAGCAGGAAGTGATAAAAAAACAGATTGTCTGGATGACTAATGAGTAAGATTCAGAAGACAAAGGGAAGAGTGAAAGGGAAGGGTGAGAAGCCAGTTCGTAGGCAGGCCTTGGGTATTAAAGGACAGAAAGAGAACAGGGTTTGCTATTGACAGATATGTTTCAGATTCAGTGACTGTAATTGAAATATAATGTCCAGATGTCCCACAGACTGAGTAGAACCATGCACTGGTCTCAGAATAAAGGACCTATAGTGGTCACACCCTCAACTGCTTGGGACGGAGGCCAACTCCTCTTGTAATATTAACAAAGCATCAATGTAAATGTCAAAAGCTGAATGAGACCGTTCCAGTGCTACTAGAACCAGTCAAGAAAAGAACATTTCAAAAGTCTGGATGGTGGTGTTGGGTCTGTTACGGACTCATCCACTCAGTCAAGCAACATATTCATGCAGAGGATCCAGTGTGGAGATAGAGAGGATAAGGTGCGTCAAGTCCCTGTTCTCTGAGGCTTTAATGATGGAGAGAAATACGGACAAAGATTAGCATGTTTTAAATATCAAACAGCAAACATACTGTGTGAGCTCATCGATATGTCATCCTGAGAAACACATATAAGAATGATCGATGGCTGTCAGGTCATGGCGGACAGAAAGGTTATTGTGTAAAGAATATAGATTTTAGGGCAATGAACTTCTTCTGCATTCTGATGACTGCATGGCATTAGGAATTCATCAAGTGTGTAAAATGTTCATCACTAGGGATGATCTCATCAACACTGCATCAGAGTCAATAATATCAATACTGCTTTTCCCTTTATTACAAATGTACTATACCAAAGCAAGCTATTTATGAAAGAGGCATAAATGGGAACTCTACTTTTCACACAATTTTTCCATAAGCATAAACAGTCACATCATACCTTTGTTCAGGATTAAATTGTAATCAGGACCACAAAGAAGATAGCATAGTGGTGATTGATAAGGCAGAATAGTCAGACATCTGATAGATACAAACACACATGGGATATGCATATCAGTCAGACAGAGGACAGTGGTAGAATGGTGTTGGGGTGGAGCAGGTTTAGACTGGCAAAGGAGAAAATGGAAACAGTGTCCATGCAGATTATGGGAATGTGTTTAGAAGGTCAGTCTGATTACGCAGGTAGTTGGAGTAGAAGGGAGTGGGAAGCATGTGGACAAGTAGCCCCCTGTCAGGGTCCTCATGACAGGATGACGATGGTGAACTGGAATGGGGAAGAAGTGGAGATGAGCAGGCATAGAAAACAGAGCACTGTGTGACTGTACAAGGAATTGGATTCACAGGGTTCTGATGACCAGAGGAAAGGAAAATACTGAGTGCCCCTATGTCATCTGGATCACTTACTAAGCCCCGAGGTTCCTCTCTAGGGAAGAAGTGTGTTAAGGGGTGGAAAATGAAGATGGAAACCAGAATGCTTGACTGTGTGAAAGTGATTATTGTGAGTAAATGACAGAAATAGGTTGATTGATTTCAAACACTACCTTAAATTTTACCATGGAGGGGGTCATTAAAAGAGGAGGAGAGGAACTGACAGTACTTAGGAAGAGATTGATATTCAGGGAGAAATAATACTCTCTAACAGGATTAAGGCGAAGCTAAATTTATCTGATATGATTTGCCATGGCTCACATCTAGAGACACATCAAATATGATTCTCTAATATCGACTCATCTTCCTGAATCTGAACGCTTCTGATAATTATCTTAAATTAATTTATTTTGGCTGGGATCTCTTAGTATTAGTTACACAGGATGTATTTTGTGCTGAAGTGGACTGAGACACACTTTCTAATTCTCAAATGCCCAATTCAACTGTTTCCTGCACTTTTGTTGACTCTGTGCCAAAGAAATATAATTCAGAATGATCCTATGGCACTAATTATATTTTTGGATATATATATGGGTATATATATATATTCACTTTTGGCATGAATTCACTGCATGATATTCAGAGCCTAATGGGCTAACATAGTTATTTCCTGCTTTAGGTACCAGAGAACCCTTTTGCTTCATACCTGGGTGACTCTTCTGTAGATTCACCACGCCAGCATGTTTACAATACTTATAAATATATTTATGGATATATTTACATCAAGTGTCATTATTTTTGTCGAGCCTTCTTATATTGCATTGAAATAAAAATCAGATGATTTTATCAGGTATTATATAGGTAACTTGTTGTCATGAAAGGTTATATCTGCTATACAACACTAGCATAAAACTTGGCAAGGGTTTTTTTTTTTAATATGGCATATTGTTTAGTTTCCTTAAAATACAGAAAAAGGAATATTTATTGCCAGACATAAAATTAGACAAACATGACATTTTCAAATGTGTGACTTATTTAGCACTTCTCAAATGTGAACGGGGAGTGGGCGGACTGCTGGCACATAGACAAATAGAATTTTCCAAGAAAAAGTGTGTGGGCAACTTCAGCTCCATTCAGTCTGTTTTTGATAAAGGAAATATATTACTGAGAAGAATTAGTTCTTGAACTTGGGTGCATAATAGAAAGTACACCCTTCATCATCTAAATTAGACCTTCCAACATATGTACGGACAAGCTTATGAAAAGGTGTAAAAGTATTCATGAAGTGTACGTAGACACGCCTAGTGGACGGATTGCTTCTGGAAAGCAGCTTAAGAAATGACAAACAGCTGCTGGCAAGTAAACATGCTGGCATGGTGAACCCACACAAGTCACCCAGGTATGAAGTAAAAGGATTCTCTAGTCATGCTCTGGTGCCTAAAGCAGGAACTGCTACGTTGGACCACTAGGCTCTGAACATCATGCAATGAGTTCATGCCAAAAGTGAACATAAAGAGCTATATTTTTTCTAACCTGTTATGTGTAATCTCTATGGATAAGGGAGATAGACCCAGATGCTGAGCTGATATGATTGACTATGGTGCCGTCGCTGACACACACCTGCAACTCAAGTTATTTTTTTTTTTATGAATTAAGTATACTACAACCCCTTTACTCAGAGTGCTAAAATAAATACTAATACTAATACTTCTGTATATTGCATACTTGCTGGTCCTAAATTTACTGCAGGACACAAAATAATGTTTTAAGTGTCTATCTTTACTGATGAGCCAACCAGAATTCAGAAGAGATAAGCAGCTTGGCCCATAGCAAACAGTGCTGGGATACATGTGGGAGGAAGGGACGGGGAAGAGGGATTGGAATTCAAAGTCAAGTGGCCTGGGCTGGAGGTCTAAGCTTACTACTATGGCTCTGATTCCATAAGGGAGCCAAGCATGGTTTCCTTTATTCTTCAGTCATTCTGTGGACTTCTCTTCTAGCCACAGATAGGTCTAGGAACACGGGAGTGTGCCTGTGTTTATCAGGTGAACTCCACCCAGGCAAGCTGATAAGCATTTGCTACTCCATGCCTGTGGGCAAAGGACACACCCATTTGCACTTTAGAACCTTGTACTGGACATGAGTTTACACATCAGTCTCCTAGAAACATCCAAGCTCCTTGTAACACAGTCATGTTCCACATCTGCACCTCCAGTCCCATTTCCAGGATATATTAAAAATGTTCATGACATTCAAAGAATAAACTCTTTCATAACTTATTATAAAATACCATACAGAACACCATCTATTAGGGCCATCCTTTTTAAATTAGAATGCCCCTTATTTCAAACACACTATTTTCTGTAACTCACGAGACTTTTAAAAATGAAAATTATAACTGCAAAATGTTTCAAGAGGCTTTGTTTAGCTTCCTGTCATTTCTGTGTTCCTTGGGTCTCTCTGCTGCCATTTTCTATCCCCTGTACTGTAATTCAGCTTTTACAGCTCCTCTTACTCAATATTCTTTTCTCTTTTCCTCCCTTAAATGATCAGATTATTCAAATGCATCCCAAAGCTCCAACACAAGCTCAGAGGGTCGGGGAGGGTTGCGAGAGGAGGGAAAGTCTTAGCTTGTCATTACTCTGCTAGGATTTAAGAATGAGTCTTTTTAAATAAAGTGGATTTTCATAGCAAAAAATAAAAATATGCAAATATTATATGTGTGAGGATTCACACTGTGCAGAGAAGTCTCTGACACACATTTCCCATAGCGTTGGGTCAGGAAGGAGAATGTGTGCATTTGAAAGAAGCCATAGTTGAATGACCACATGCCTGGGATTTAGGAGACCTGGATTTGAGACTTTATAGCCAGTATTCTGTAAGTGATCTAACTGCTTAAGCTTTGCTGTGAAACAGAGATGTCATACCAGAGGAGTCCTTATAGATTCCTTACTCTACAGCTGCCCAACAGTCTCAAGGGCTGACTGCTCCAATGGGGTAGGGAGGGTGGCCTTTCCTGTGTATTGCTGAGGGTTTGCCAGCGACCTAGCCTGGCTGCGGCCCTTTATCTTCCCCCAAAGTTTCTCTAGATATTGTCAAATACCATCTGCAGGACAAAATTCCTACTAGGCAGTTGAGAACCATTGCTCTGTAGCTATATCTATAAAAACTCCCTTAGTGCTAGATAGCAATCTCATCTCTCTCTACACCTCCTATCCACCGGTCCAGCACTTGAGTATTCTTAAGGGCCATGTTTACTTACATTAAGCATTTTTCAGGTTCTGATTTTGTTTTCCTAATTAGTGCTATAGAAATCAGCTCATATGCAAACTATACTGAGGCGGGTTAAAAGCCGGAAGTGAAATAGATTATGATTATAAAATACGTGGCAACGTTTCCCTGATGAACTGTCTGCAACAGGAAGGACTTTAGACCAGATCTTGATTACACTGATGTCATCATAAAGTGACATTTCAAGAAGAATTGAGAGCAACTATACCTGGCTCTTGATTCACAGGAGAACATGTCTCCAAAATGAAAACATAAACAAGTAAGCAAATATCCGAACATACATGTTACAGTCCTAAGTGGATAACTTGAACTATAAAATATAGGCATCACTCCTTGTGTGAAATGGATCCTAGGGGTATAGGTGCCTTTATTTCTTCCTTTGGAAAATGCCTTATTTGCAACTTAAAAATAATATCCCACTTCAAATAATATTGACTCATCTTTTAGTAGTTCTGTGTTTAGCTTAACACAATAAGCTTCCCGAATATGTACCATCTAGTTGGTGTTGTCATACTGTAACTTTTCTTTCTGTAGAATGAATGGTAAGATATATGGAAACTGCAAATAAGAAGAAAGGTAAAGATATTAGGCTCTACACACACACGCGATAAAGGCACTCCTCTGCAGCATCTTTTTTTTTCTATAGCTCCAAGAAAGCACAGTATATTTAACTGAAAGTAATCATTATACTGGGAAGAAGCTAGACTCTAATCATTGACAGCTGTCTTCCCCTTGTACAGTATGGAAGTATTCCCACTGAAGTATGTGTCCTTGTTTGTTTGTTTGTTTGGATTTTCAGACAGTGGATCAAGTTGGCCTTGAATCCTGCAACATCAATATCCCATGTGCTAAGACTAGGAGCACATATCATTGTTATGAAAAATAATCTAAGATTTCATTTTCCCTTGCTAAATATTACAGTTTCCAGGTTATAAGAAAATGAGCATTAAAAAAGGATTTGTTTTAATTTCCCAGCAGCTCAATGTACGATGTCTCCTAGCTATTCTTGATATATACATAGTTTTTTTTTCTTTAAGACCACCTTTCAATCCATAAAAGCAAATCCTTAAAACTGATGGTTTTGAAACCTTTCTCTTATTCCTTTTTTAATAAATATTTTTTTATAATTATTTATTTATTTTATGTATATATGAGTACACTGTAGCTGTCTTCAGACACACCAGAAGAAGGCATCAGATCCCATTACAGATGGTTGTGAGCCACCATGTGGTTGCTGGTAGGTGAACTTGGGACCTCTGGGAGAGCAGTCTGTGCTCTTAACTGTTGAGCCATCTCCCCAGCCCCCTTTCTCTTGTTCTTGTCTAATTCTTGATTTAAAGACCGATCTATTCATTTTATGTATATTCATGCCTGCATTGAGTTTATGTGCACTACATGCATACAAGATCCTTCTGAGGCTAGAAGAGTGTGACAGATTCGATGGTGCTGGAGTTGTAGGCGATTGTTAGTCATCATATCAGTGCTGGGAATGAAATCCAGGTCTTCTGCAAGAGCAGCACATGCTCTAACTGCTGAACTATCCCCTGCCACTTTTGTATATTTCTTCTGCTCAACATCACAACAAGCAGCCTCTAATTTTGTCCTGTGTGCCACTAAGGATGCTATCTGTACTGTCAGTTCTATTCCTAATTGCATGCAGAGAAGATTTACAGCTTGCTGATAAGTATTCAGTTCATTCAGTTGGAAGGGCATTTTATTTCTCTTTTTAATATTTTAAATATTTTATATACATATACAAAAAATATGATTGTATTCAAGGAGATTGATCTGATAGTGTTGTTAAACAGACTCTTCTTCAATGTTATTCTGAGAATACCTGGGAAATATTTTTAATATTCTAAAATAAAATTTCAAAAGTATTTATTTCATACTTTTAGATGAATTCACGCCTATGGGCACATATACGCAGAGAGAGAGCTTAAACTTTCCAGAAGGTTTAAAGGATAGAAATAAGTAGATTTTAAAAGGACTTTGAAAAGACAGGGAAGATATAATGTTTCATGACTAGCTAGAGGGAAGCAGACTAGAAAGAGCCAGGAAATCTTCCTCCTAAACTCATGCCTGCTCAGCTGATGGAGCCTAGAAATTAAACTGGGAGTCAATGTCTTGAGGCGTCCTGGATGCTGGGTGCTATCCCCATTCATAATTGCAGACACTGACTTGTCACCGCTCCGTCCACATGAATTAGCTCATCACGTCACACCTGACAACAAACTTGCAAAAATACTAGGATGTCTGGCTTTTGTAGGAGTTAGGATAGCAAAGCCAGCATCAAGTAAACATATGTAGCCAAGAAACAAGAAAAACACCCATGGTTCTGGAGGGGATGGGGCTGTAGAAATAGAGGTGGGAATGCAGAAGAGCAAAGGAAGAGGGAGACATTGGAGGTCACAGCAGGGAAAGATTGGAGGGATCAACCAACATGAAGATACTGTATAGACACGTGATGGTCTGTAAGCTAACTGCTGTCCCACTGGGCTCATTCCTGTAAAAGCTTAAAAGTGATTGCCTTATGTCTTAAAAATGGCTCAGTGGAGAGAAGTAATATCTGTTCTTCCAGAAGACCTGGGTCCAATTCTCAGCACCCATGCGACGGTTCACAACCATCTGTAACTCCAGTTCCACTCAGGCATCAGCCATGTACACAGCCATGTGTACACAGGCTCACATTCAGGCAAAACACCAACATCCGCAAAACACAGAAAGATACTTCTGTCCTTATCTTTGATGGATGTCCTACCTTGGTGCTTTGCCTAGTATTTAGCAGGTTCTCAAGTTGATGTATGACTAGTAACTTGTTTGCCAAGATAGGAGTAGATTGCTAATAGAGTAACTACTCTTTTATTAATATTTTATAAGTCTTGCTTTCTTGCTATAAATGAATGCGGTTCTCTATCTCTGTAAGGATCGCAGGCCCATGTTTTATAGCTCTTCCTTCCAAATGCCTCCCATTTCAAGAAACTCCATCTGCCATCTTTGTAGAATGATTGCTAAATTTCCTTTTGGATCTGTCCTTGAGGAACAGACTCATGTGCACAAACTTTTGGGATGAATGTCCAACCCAACTGGAAATACCAGACAAAGGCAACTGGTCTCTGCACTCTCCTCACCTTCAGCCTATGCCCACACTGAGCACAGTCAGTGCTCTGCTGGGTGCTGACTGATTGTGTTGGCTTGACCTTATTTATGTGCCCAGCATATCCTTTGCAGGAAAATGATCTCAACACCACAAAGCCCAAGAACTTGCATTAGAGGCTGGGACTACTTTATCACTAATGTTCATTTAGATGTGTCTCCTAAGGTAGGGAGAGAAGGTCATAGTCTGTGTGCCGTCCAGGACACAAAAATCTCACAGAAGCCTTTATGTCTCTTCCTGTAGATTATTTACAGGTTAAAAGAAAGGCTTCAGCTTTCCTTAAGACAAGATAAAGAGAAAAACCAAGAGATACGCTTATCACCCATTGCACTACAGCAAGCACAAGCGGAGGCCAAGACGACCCACAGCATGGTCCAGCCTGATCAGGTGCCGAAGGTGCTGAACGTCGTTGTGGACCCTCAAGGCCAATGCACTCCTGAGATTCGAAACACCACCTCCACCTCTGTCTGCCCTTCTCCCTTCAGAATGAAGCCCATAGGACTCCAGGAACGGTAAGAGCCTGAATGAGATCACATCAAAATACTGTTTTTGTTTTCCTTTGTTTCTGAAAAGTTTCCTCCAGCTAAAAAGGGTGAAACTGGAACCTACTGACCATGGGGTAGAATCATTCACCACATGAAGGGCCCCAGGAAGTAGGTTTCTCATTGCCCAAATGAGTCTCAGTGTGCTTGGGGAAAACTTTCAGAGACATCTTTTTCTGTGAAGTTTGTGTAGACTCAAAGTCCAACTGCATCTATGGGGTGGCTTCTACCACCATTTGTTATCATGGACCACTAATCAAACATAGAATTATCTCACTTAATTATGTTCAAACATGGCACAAGAGTTGCTAATAAATGCAAGTGTTTCCTTACATTCCCAAGCTGTTTGACGTCATGTGGGAGGAATCTGGGCCACAAATTCACTTGTCTAAAGTTTCCTTTCTGCTTCCTATAACCACAATGAGAATTATATATCAAGATCTATATTTTTGTTACCCTTATCTCTCTTCTGGACAAACTTATCCCCGTGATGCGCTTCTATTTAAAGCAAGACCCATGGGTGGGGGGAAGGGGGAACTAGAATATGCAAATTACATAATAAAGGGTTGGGTTTTTTCCTTCCCCCAAGTATTAATTAAACTTTTTCAATAGTGTTCTTAAATAATTCTGTTATTTTCTGATGGTACGTAGAATTGATCATAGGGCCCCATGAATGATATAGAAGTGATCTATCAATGAGCTGTACTTCCAGCTGCCAATGACAGATTTTAATTTTTATTTTAAACATAGTTATGTTATATCCAGCACTACAAAAAAAAGGAGGTGTAGGAACATAGAAAGCCTAAAAGAAACACACTTTTTCTCTTGTGTCTCCATTTTGTTGTCTTTGGGTTTCGGTTCACACCTGTTCATTTTACCTTTCTTTCCAGTGACTTATCACTATGTCCTATGGAAACAGTCATCACACACACACATACACACACACACACACACACACACACACACACATACATCCCTCAGAGAAGTATGGCTTAGAGCTTTCAATACTTCAAAATACAAACTGTGTTATTCAAGTCTTTGAACTTCAGACAGATGAGATGGCTCATTACCTGTAATCCCTGCTCTCAAGAGGCTGAGACAAGAGGATTACCATAAGTTTTTGGGCTACATAATAAGTTCCAGGTCAGCCTGACCTACTGTATAAGACTCAGCCTCAAAAAGAAAAGATCTAAACTTCTTTTAATGTATTGTGAATGATATGATAGAAGAGGAACTTGTGATTCACTATAAAGACCCTTAGTAAACGAACCACTGATGCCACTCCAGAGAGAAACACAGAACAAATTACTCCTCCTATCCCTTTCCCCCAAAACTGCCTTCCTGACAACTCTACCCCAGCCCCCAATGACATCCTCACACTTTGGATATAGAAAGTTCAATGGCTTTCTCAGATTTGGTCTGGAAGTAAAGATGGGGAAGACCTTTCTTCTTGATGGTAGCATGGGGTCTGGAGACCTAGGATGTAGACCCATAGACTCATCGTTCATCTGACCTTCACTTCCTTCTAAACCAGGAGAGGATGAGCTGGATTCCCAGCTTCTTATCTCCAGTCTCCAGCACTTCAAAAAGAAGCCTTGAGACAGAGATCTGAGCATCAGGGGTGATGTAAGAGCAGAGTAGCAGGAAAGGTCAGCCTGGATATAGACAGTGAGGGGAAGGTTCGCTAAAGAAGATGCAAACATAGTAATGAATGTTTTTCTTTTTAAACAGGCTAATTTTAATTAGTATGACACATTACTAATTCTACTCAATGTCAGTGTAACATCGTCCAAGAGAAGAGCTGTAGCCTCCTGTCCTGTGGACTACTAGCATGCTGAGATTTCAGGGAGCATAAGGTTAAAGATCCATGTATTCATTTCATTGGAGTACACATTGAGAAGAGAGGATAATCAAGTGGCATCTTACACATATTTGTGGTCTACATGGAAACACTATTAGAAAAAGAAACAGCTAGAGTCTTATAAATATTAAACAGCTTCCATGTCCCCTGATCTGTAATTACAACTGTCCCTGCATCCCCGACTCCCAGTGCCTTCCCCTCTCAATGCAGGAGAAATCTGTTCTCCACAAGTCTCCCAGTCCTTCCTAACCTAGGAGCATACTTCACGGAGTATGCTTTGCTCTCTGTTCACCCCAAAAGTTAGTTTTCTTTTTTATCAAAGAACTTCTGTTCCCTTAGGTCATGGCCCCTCTGACTCTGGTCTTTGCTTCCTTCTCCTAAAGAAACAGAGTTTCTGCCCTGTCAGTTTTCCAGGTTCCATCCTCTTTGTCTTTTACATTCTTCTGATTAGTTGATGCTTGGTTGTCTTATCTACCCAATGCAAAACACACGATTCATGTCTCTTCCTGTCTAGCATTAGGGTTGCCCATTCCTTAGCATCTCTCTGCTCATCTACTAGCCATTGTTTGTACTGACTCTTGAGTGCCCATCTTATCCAAGACTCCTCAGAGTCTCATGCTCTACCCCTCTGCTTCCTGCCTTACCTAACTACAACCATTCCTCACACCGACTCTTATTCTTATAGAGATCCTGACCATGCACTTCTCTTGTGATATTACACATAAGCACAAAAGAAGATGCTCAGAAACAGAACTCAAAACCTCCATCAAGTCATTCCTCTTTGTGTATTCTGAATTCTAGGAACCTAAAGATATCCTCAGCCTCCTTTCTTCTCCCCCTTTCATGATATATGCATTATGAAGATCTGTCACCTTTCTCCTAGGAGCCCCTTCTTTCCAACCGCATCACCACTGAGGATTCAGGGTTTCATACTCCTCTTAACCATGGTTGCTCTGACCCTTCTGCCTCCTGCTCCATCCTCAAATGACTCAAGCAGCAGTATTCTAAAATACATTTGAATGGTATTCTTTTCAAACTCCTCAGTATTTCCACATTTCTTTTTTGGAAGAGTTGATAATTCCTCTATATGGCATATGACACCATCTCTTGCCTAACTTTTGCCAGTCTCTGTCTAGCCTTATATCCTGCTAAGTACCCACATGCATCCATCCAGCTACTGTGGTGTTTTTCCAGACACAATACCAAACTCTTTCATGAAATAATACTTGCCTAGGCTCCATCCTTCTTTTCCCTGTTCCTATTTGCTATCAGAAAGTACCACCATCACAGTAACAATGAGTCTGTGTCTACAAATCAAGGAAATGGGAAATATAGTTTTATTTCTCTGTAACTCATAATACGCTTTGTTCTAAAATAGCAGAAACTTGATCTCTGCCCCTGTCTGATTGACTCTACCTTGGCCTCTGTTGCTAGGGCATTTCATTTTGAAATGACCTCAATATAAAATGTAAAAGAGCCATCTGCCTTGATACTGTCCATCCAAACTGTCATTCAGTAAAATGTCCACTACATCCTGAACCCTCAGAAGGTCACCCATGGCTGTTGCTACTTGTTCCTTCTTTCTGTTCATGCAAGGTCCTCTGTCTCTAGTGATGGCTTCCTTTCGTTTCCTTTCTTTTCTTCTCTAGACAGTATCCAACACATTCTGAGGTACCATAACATTCTCACTACTGACCATTATACCTCAAGTGGAAATCTAGGGAACTTTATGCCAAGACTCCATCCCTTCAGCACCTTCTCCCAGCCATTTTTTCTCACAGTTCTACCAAGGGTCAAGGTTCCTCTGCCGAAGATCTCCCACGTCCCCAGGGCTCTGCCATAAAAGACAGTGTTTTGCCCATGCGTGTGCTCTCAAATCATCCCAACTAAAACTTCTCCCTCCCCTGAGTCCATGGATTCTTTCTCTGGCTTTGTGAATAAATATCTCTACTTGTGTTAGATTTCATATTTCCCTTCATCTGGCACCCACACATTCAGATAGGTTTTTCCACTAAGGACTTGACCTTTGAAACTCAAAAGGCAGAGCCCATATTTCTTTGCCTTCTGCTTTCACATTTCTTCCTTAAGCAATAAAACACCAAACAGCTTGACAGCTTGGAAACAGGAACCATCCAAAGGTGAGGAATGGGGCTTGGAAAAATGGGGAGAAAGTTCACGAACCACATCCTGTGGAGTGACTCACCATCATTCCTCATGATGACTCTCTGCCTCACCCATGGAACCCAGTACTAACCCAGGGACTTCTCTTCTGCTCCCTTCTGCATTGGTCCAAAAATTGATGTGCATAGGTTGCCCAAAGAACTGTGTGTCTTGTCACTCTCAGTTAACTGACCTGTCAGAGCCAATAGACTCTGCACTTCCGGAGGACATCCGTATCGTTTAATGGCCACTTTATCTCTTATATAGAGAATGTAATCTCTGCAGAGCAGGAACTACTGGGCAGGAAAGGATTTCAGAAGTGATTCTCAGGTGAACTCCCAGCAGTGAAACTCTTTGCTCATTGCATCAACCCTTCCTTCCTCTTCTGCTTCCCCTCCTATCTTTCTGCTGCCATCTATCTCTACCAACATGGCACACTGGATCCATTTATGAGCTATAAAATATGGCACCTACCCAGCATGCTATACAGTCAAAAGAGCTTTCTGACATTTCATCTTTAAGCCTTCAAGTTTTGTGCTTATGTATCCTAAAGTTGCCTTTTAGAAAGCCTCATGTTTTTCTTTCTAGAGTTGATCCTGACATAAAGTAATAACCTCTTTATTATATAAAAGCCTGGCTATAAAGCCATGAGATCATAAAGGCTGCCTTATGAATCAACTGTCTCAAAAGACTCTTGGGTCATGTCAAATATATCTCTCATCCTTGGTATTAAAAATATAATTTTGTTAAAATGTAAGTAAAATAAGATACAGAGACTAAATGTACATGCTTAGATAAGTATAAACTGAAAATTATAAAGATTGAAAATCCATACAATTTTAGATGTAGTTGTTTTATCTCTATTCCCGACTACCCCTAAACCATATTGATTCTTTCTTCTCTACTTTCTCATCCTTGAGAGACTCCTCACCCTTGGCCTGGCTTGCACTGCTTCATCTTTGAACCAAAATTTCTGATTATAAACATGCCATAAGAATTAATATACAGTATATATCACATACACTATTTTATTTTATCCTCTCTGTCTAAATCTAATTCTTTCCCTCTTTTAAATCATATTGTAGTCTCTTCAGGCTTTTCTTCCTAAAACATCCTACTAACTATGAAAAAGTCCCCCAGTCACCTATAAGACAAGACATCCTTGCTTGGGAGATCTTAGACAACCTAATTCTCTTTTTCTCTCCAATTCTGTTTGCTCCTGGTCCCAAAACACTCTGTCCCCTCCAGTCTCTTCCCATTCCCACCTTCTTCCACATCCCGTGTTTCTGCTGAAATTTGAGTCTTTGCTTATTTGTTGCTCCTTTTCTCTGTCATCTGCAGTCTCCATGCCACAACATAAAACTTACCTCACAGATTAAAAGTAACTCACAGATTAAATCCCCTGGGATACAGGTTTCCCCATCTACAAAACAACTTAACCTTACTTCAAAGAGTATTGTAAAGTTATCAGTCCTTATGAGATGCTCTGGTGACTTTGAGAAGGGAAAGGAAATCTAAAATCACTTTTGCCTTTATCCCCTAGTACTACTCCACATGTCTGTATGTACTAGGTGCTTATAGTTTTTTAATTCATCAAGTTGAAAATTTTTCCACAACGTTGATAGATTTTTACCCCTGTAAAATGAAATCATATATATTTGTTACCTGTCAATTGAATTTTAGGGTTTATTTTTCTTATCCTAATCACTATATATTTATATCTACAGAATATATAAATGCACTCTTAAAAGTTGGCCATCAAATGTCATATCAAACTATGAGTTCATAGTTGTTTGACAGATGTTTTCACATATTGTGGTGAGTCAGGGGCTTAGACAGATCTCAGGGCTTCAAACCTACAATGCGTATGCCTTGAGACTGTTCATCTGTAATGAAGAGACAAGCCAGAGCCTTGCTCTTGTGGTAGCTAGCTAAGATATCAATAATCACATAGCTAGTGCAGCAGGAGGCCTAGTCTGCTTTGTATTCCTTCCCCTTTTTGTCCAATGTCTGTCCTCCCACAATCCTCCCCTTAAGTCTCAAGAAATTGTATTCAGGCTGAATTCCAAGTGTCCAGAAAACAAGGGACCCTGTGCAGTCTCTAAAAGGCACCTGATTTTTCCAGTGGGAAGACAATCACCATACCTAGGAAAGGCCTGTGGATTGTCTCCTTGGGCTGCGGCATGCCTGGAGGTTGATTTTTGAGCACAGGAAATGAACAGATGAACTGGTGTGTTCACATTATTTTTCAATTTTTTTCTGAGTTTTCTATAAACAGCAGAATATGAGAGACAAGAGTTAGACAACTATAGACAAGAAGAGGTCTCTCTCCTCACTTACCCTCCCTATGATCAGTTGATGGGCCAGCAAACCTATGGCATTAGTTAGCAGAGGCTTTCTTCTCTCAAACAAAAGCTGCCACAGGGAACAGGTACTTTGTAGCTTCTTTAAAAAAAAAAAAAGTATACTATGATGTGGTTTGTTTGATCTTCATAAGTGATGTGTCATCTTAGGATCATATGTGTCTCAGAATTTCAACCTAGATAATCCTGGAAGAGTACTGACAGGGCCAGAAAAATTTCCATGGTAACAAAAGCAATGAAAAAAAATGACAATAAAATGATCCATCCATGATCTTCTCCCAAACTCAGGCCCAACTCCTTTGCTTTATTATAATTTTTCCCCCCTGGGACAGTCAAGTGCCCTGGCTTCTGTCTCCTCCCCCCTCTGGTGGATACATCTTGATACAAAAAGTTTTGAAAACGTTTAATCTTTCTTCTGTTGATCTCCCTCCATGAGATATGAATAAAGATCGTGACTGAATAAATACCAGGGCATAAATTGTATTAAAAACTCTAGAAATTAAAACCTGCACTCTTGAAATAAACCCCCACCATGTGAGCAGAATCAACTCTCACACTTCTTATCCAATGGCAGTGAAACCTCAAATCTGCTCTGAGGTCATAGGTAGGGCTTTGTGAAGGTCTAGCTCGAGATGCAGATTCTTGTCCATGTGCTTTGTGGACAGGATGTTCTATGGAGAAGCCTAGCAGGAAAGCAGAGAAACAAAACAGGGATGAGGACAAGCAAAGGGGGATTGGCTCATATACCCTCACTCTGACCACATAGGGAGCTCTGGATCACTCATGGTAGCTCCTGGACAGTTCTCACCTTCAGGGATATGAGCTTGGCACCCATTCCCTCATACCACTGCAGGATGCCTGGGGACATAACTTCCTAGTCAATTCCTGTCACCTGAGGGTGATTCCCCAGAAAGTGGCCACCAGATGCGTTTTACAGCCAATGTCCCTGGATGGAGGAAGAAGATGAGAGCATTAGTCCAGCAGAGGTGATGTGAAGGGGACAGCAGCAGCAGCACTGTGTTTTTCCAGGGGTTGCCCCACCAGTTCTAGCACAGTTAAGTTCATCCTTCAGGTTTCTTTGATCTTTCCAGGCCATTGGCCGTGTTTTGCATGGTCTCCTTAGAATTAACACCATTTGTTCTAGCAGAGCGTATGCACCATTGAACACAATCTATCAGCATGGCTCATTTGCTCCACCTGACAGTACAAAGGATCCTAGCATAACATAAAACAGGCAAGTACACATAGAAGGAAAGCCCCCAGGAAGTCTCACAAGCTCTTCAATATGCCTTATCTCAGTTCATCCTCACAGAAGAAGAAACTCGAGCTGTGTGTGTCCAAGAAGCATGCTCCCCGAGTTTAGTTTATTGGCAAAGTAATTTGTAATAACTCTCTGGGCTGTTAGAGAGGAAGACACAATTAAAGAGCAAGCAGTCTGTCCCCAAACAAATGCTGTACTACAACCTTTTGAGAAAAGAAGACAAATGCAATCCTATATTCCATGGAAAACAAATTAAAAAAAAAAAAAAAAAACAGAAAAATGGGAAAACAGGTACACTACATATTGCCACACTGTCATTTCCCTTCTCAGGTTTCCCACTACACTTTCAGAGTACTTTTCAGATTTTAAATCAGGAAGATGGAACTTTGTGAAGCAGATGAAACCATTCAAGGTGGATAGCCATTAGCCATTGCCTGCCTGGAAGCCTGTTGTCTGTCCCAGCTTTCTTCTTGTCCTGCCTGGTCTTTCTTACCCTAGAGTCCAAATGCTCATCCAGCAAGATGGTAGGGAATATGAGTGCAGTAAAGAAGCTCAGCGAGAGGCAATATCAGCAATGATAAAGAAAACTCAAGTCAAAACCGAGTGCAAAGCATTCTGGGTGCACAAGGGTGGGGTATGTCTCTGCTTTGTGCAGATGATCTGGATTCGTGTGCTGTGAATAGAGAGGTGAGACGCCTTGGTGAAGGTGTGTTTGTGGCCCTCCAGCTAGCAGCTCTCATTGTTGGAATAGGCAAACACTGGCAACTGACATATGTGCAGGACATCGGCCTGCCCTAGGCCAGCCACTGTTAATGTATTATCTCACAGGATCTTCCCAGCATCCCTTAAGGCTGAGTAATCGGAGCACTCCTTGTCCTTTCTTGAAAGTGAGCTGAGACTTAGAGAAACTGGATCTCATGCCAGCACTGTCAAGCGATAAATATAGATGGAGATCCACATATCTAGAGATTATAGCTACAGAGTTGCCACTAAACCATCTATCCCACCTCCTAGATGACACAGGTGATAATATTTAAGCATTTTGATTGCTTTTATATCATATTTTTATAAAAAAAAGTATTTTAAGGGGATATCCAGAAGTATGGAGAACATTGGCAACCATATAAGGTCTCATTAACAATGAATGACAAGCTAATTTCCTCTTTATTTGTATAATATAGGCATAATAATTAATGCATTTTTATGAGGTACATCAGGGCTCTGAAAGTTTAGCAAACAATTCTTAAGAGAGTTCTGTATTCCCTAATAACATTTTTTAAAAAAGAATATGAAGACTAAAAAAGTAGAGATAAAAATGTTGAACTTTTGTCTCTAGGCAAATCATGTTGAAAATATAATAATATTCAACATAAGAAGGGACAGTGACAGCAGATACAAACCCAGGAGACTAGAATAGGAGCCAAGGTTATAATACACGTGGGATAGATTTAGGAGAAGGGCATTGAACCAGACCCAGGGCCTCATACAAGGTTGGCAAGCGCTCTACGACTTAGCTATATAACCAGCCTAAACACATAATTTCTTAAAAATTAAAAAACAAGAAGTTTTGATTAACACTAGCCACCATGTATTGACAAGCATGGGCCTAGCCTCTGTGGCTGAGTGACCAGCCAGTTTGGGACTGGATGCTACCAGATATCACTGCAACTGCCCCGTTACTCAGGTTGCCTTCTCATCCTTCCCTTGTGACACCTTGAAACCATGCCAGAGTAGGTCCCAATGAGCTCTACTCCTGCTTGCTTTGGCTACCACTCCACCCAGCACCCAGGCTGCCTTGTGAGATTGATTAGAACAGACTCTCGGCCCTTCCCTGTGCCCAGCCTCTCATGTCAGAGAACCTGCAGCCTGATCCTGATTCCTGGACCCTGGGGTGAGTCACATGAGAATCATCTCCACACCTACCATGGAGAGAACAAATTCAATCACCCTGTCCACTCAGATTATGATCTATATATTTAAAGAGAATTAAGTGTGCAGCACAAGGCTGAAATTTCCTTAAGATATGGTTTTATGTTAACTGTGTACAGACAGAAAGTGGCACATTTGGATGTGTCCATACATGCCCTAGGAGGCCAACGATACTGGGTCCTCTAGAGCTGGAGTTACAGGCAACATAAGCCACTCAAGTTTGGAAGCTAGACTCTGGTCCTCTGAAAGAACAGTACCTGCTCTTAAGCACTGAGCCATCTCTCCAGCCCAAGGCAGGTGCTCTATCACATTCTTGTCATCCTGACCCTAAAGTAGTGGAAATGGTTTGGCATCATTTCTGAGACTCCTGTTTACTGATTGCTTTATTCATGGTTGAGTACAAGCTTCGCTTTGGAGAGCATTTTCTTTATTTAAGGAGCTATCCTGTCCGGCTTCGCTAGGGGACCCTACTCCAGTCCTCCATGTACAAGTTGACAGGACTAGGTGAAGCAGCCATTTTTACAAGATTCACTTTCATCAGGGCAGGCGCGCGCACAGTTCCCAGGGAAAGCTTAGCACACTATTTGGAGAGAGCAGCTCTGAATCTTAGAGACTGTGTCAGAGTTTGCCTGGTAAACAGGCTCTTGCCCAGGGTGCTGTTTGAAACGTGTTACACAGCTCAGAATGCGATCAATCCTGTGCAGCTAGCAGGCTGCCTACCATTGCTTGTCTTTGGAGGGAGGCCCCCTCCCCCTCCCAGCTCTCAGTAGAGCTCCTTGGGTTTGGGTCTCTGACCTCTGTTTAACAGGACACTCAGAAATGATATATCATCAAAGGCCGGTAACTTGAGCAAAATTAAGTTAGTTTAAAACTGATTGTCTTCTTTTGTGTAGGCGCATATATTACAAATTAAGGTGCTGTGCCATTCAGCAAGGCCTCATGCAGGGAGAGGCATTGGGGGATGGGGGAAAGCTGCTGTGTTCTCAGATTAGTTTGTGTTGCTAGTGCCGGGCTCATCTGGCTGCACTGTAGAGAAATATTGCCCTCTAGTGGAGACAGCATGTGGATTTATTTGCTACCTGATCTTACATAGGGGAAAACTGAACTTTACTTTTTTCCCCTATTATTAAAAATATTTTTTATACAATATATCTGTATTATGGTTTCCCTTCCTTCTACTCCTCCCAGTTTCTCCCCCCACCTTCTCTCCCATTCAGCACCCCCCCTTCTGTAGGAAAACAAATTTTAAAAGACAGGAAGGGGGAGGAGGGAGGGGAGGAGAAAGGAGACAGAGGGAGGGAGCCCTGACTTAACATTATGAGAGCAGGAATTTCCAAAAATGCTATTGAGTTCGTTTTGCATTTCTGTCTTCTGCTGGGCACACAGTCTAACCTGAAGAGTAGTTTGTTTCTCCAGCGAAACTCCATTGGAGAAAACTAATTTTTCATTTGAAGGGGTCATCAACTGTAGACCACTTCTGGGTTAGGGATGGGAGCTTCCCCTTTCAGCTCTCGGACCCCACACCCAGCCCTGTGCAGGCCTCTGTCTCTGGGAGTTCCGATGTGCTTAGGGTCCTGCTGTGTTTAGTAGACCCTGTCTCCTTGGTGTCCTCTGTCCCCTCTAGATCTTAGACTCTTTCTGCTTCCTCTTCCAGGGGGTTTCCTGAGCCCTGAGGGGAGGGACTGCATGGAGAGATCCCACTTAGGGCTGAGCACCGCAAGGCCTCTCACTCTCTGCATAAGGGTCTGGCCATGTTCATCCGGTTCTGAGCAAGAGGGCTTTATCATCTTGGCCTACTGATGGTGGCTTTCTCTACAGCTAGGGTTCTATGGAAGAGTCTAAATCAGCTCATTTAAATCAGCTTGTAGAGTACATCACTTCACTCTTGATATGTGCTGTGACCCTCTCCATGCTCAGCAAATTATTGGAGGCAAAGCAACAGAAGTAGTCCAGCCAAAAGTTGGAGAAAAGAGGTGTTTCTGTGCTTAGCCATGTGCTTAGCCATGCGTGATAAAGCGAATTTGCTCTCAGGTAGATTGTTAGAAGGTATAAGGCGTCTGCACACGCCAAGGCGCTGAGCGTGCAGAAGGAGAGGGGGATGCATGTGAAGGTTTGAGTTTGGGTTTTCTTAGCAGGGGTGTTTTGATTTTTTTGTTGTTGTTATTATTGTTGGCTTAGCTTGGGCAAATTCAATTTAGGAGTTTGGTTAATGGATATTTTGGAAGCATATGCACAGAGGTAAGTTCATAGCAGCAAAGGAGCAAGAGATATCTTTGCTAAACACCTTTTCATTTAAATAAATTTGTTTATACACTTTACATCCCAATCTCTGCCCCTCCCTTCCCCCCTTCCACATTCCCTGACCCCATCTCCCCTCATCTTCTCTTCTGAGAGGTGGTATCTCCCCCGCACCCCACCCCCGCAACCCCAGGATATGTTCTAGATAAATATATTTTGAGAATGGGTGGTGACCCTGAGTTTTCTAATTTAAATGTGTAGTTCTCTACATGGCCTGTAGATGGTGCACTCAAACAACTGTCCTCCTAGAAATGAACCAAAAGATCCCTTTGCTACAGTCCCAAGGTTGGTTTTACATAGCTTCTGGAGTGATCCCAGTGAAGGGTGAGGGGGCTGCCTTGGGAAACCCTGCTGACCTTTTGCTATGTCAATACCAGTCTCTCTGGAATTACTATGTTTCATTTGTTGTACCACTCAGGACTTTTAAAGCCTCAAGGTGGCCATTTGTACATAGAATCAAAGAGTATTGCCATGCGAAGAACTTCAGAATCCTAATAGTGAATACAATCATGAGGACATGGCTTAAATGTAATTATATTTTTCACATATTTTTTCAAAGTCATTACTCCTCATAAAGCACTGAACTTCATAGTTTATTAAACTAAGTGGTAGGCCTCCAGGGGAAGAGCCCCAGTGTTTAGTCATGCCCTTATACGTACCTGATCTTTTATTGCCTTGTACAAATGAGACTTCGCTAAACACAATCCCCTTCCCCGTTCTCACTTGCCACTGTCTCCCAGTGGCACAGGTGGGGCAGTGGTTCAAAAGCAGATGGTTATATTTTAGAACTCAGAGCTTTGCCAGGTATGGCGTCGCGTTCCTATAACCTCACGAGGAAGGTGGAAGCAGGGTTCAAGGCCAATCTTGGCTGCTGTGGTGCATTACAGGCCAGCTGGGTTCTAACAGACCTTATCCTCAACAAAACAGAACGGAAACAAAAGCCTCATGGCTTATTTTAAATGCAACATTAGCTGAAATGACCTATAGAGTAGCCATTCCCAAGCCTGTTCTAACACAGCGGCTTTAGGGAAACTTTGTAAACTTTTGTGTATTCTAGACAGAATGGTAAGGCCTAATAGAGTTTATAGAAAAAAAGAATTTGTGTGGAGTCTGACTACATCTGGAGGAACATCTGGGAAGACAAAGAAGAAATCCGTCTAACATGGTTATGTAGACATCTGTGCAGTCTGCCCCCTTGCTCGGAGGTTCCACATGTATGGATCCAACCAGATGCAGATCAACATGTGTAGAGGAAGGAATAATGGCATCCATGCCAAACACACAGATGTTTTTTCCTGTCCCCACCATAAAATACTACAACAATACCCATGGCATTCACATTGTAGTAGGTGCTATATATAAACAAGCAGTTTCTTGAACCATACAGAAGGATGCTGTGGGCAGCACCAGTTCATTAATGGCACTTGGTCCTCTGACAGTGTGGGCATCTACTTGGATCCTAAATCTGGTCCCTTGTAGAGACTTAGGGATAATTATACATAAGGATACATACACACATGGTGCATTTTAATATATACATCAAAACCTATATGTAAATGCATGCATGTCTAAATGCCTGCATATATATACTTGTGTTACTATACATTTATATTGATCTGTTTTCCTGTATTTAAATTATTCTCTTTATGGGCTGGAGAGATGGCTCAGAGGTTAAGAGCACTGACTGTTCTTCTAGAGGTCCTGAGTTCAGTTCCCAACAACCACATGGTGGCTCATAACCATCTGTAATGGGATCTGATGCCCTCTTCTGGTATGTCTGAAGAAGACAGCAACAGTGTACTCATATACATAAAATAAATAAATAAATCTTTTTTTAAAAAAATTGTTCTCTTTGGGAACTGTGGTCTCAGTGATCTTGGTCCAAGTCCCAGAAAGAGTCCTACAATCACCCAGTGGTACAAGAGCACTAGTATGAAGACTGTAGTCACCACCCTACCAGAAGCAGAGCTCTGGAAATCAGATGACTCAAGCATGATCAGCCAAAAGACATTCAGGTGATTTTACAAATCTGATTGATTCCCCACAATACCTCAATAGTGCTCATCTACCTCATTGCACTGGGTTCTCATAGCTGGCTTTATGACTAAAATATTAGGAGGCAGGATACCAACTGCTTACAGACAAGGAGCTAACACAAAGATGTGAACTGGCTTGTTTACAAAGACCCCTAAGGACCCTGTGGGAACCTGCTTCCACTGCCTTGTAACTCTGCTTCCCGGGGCCACAGAGGAACTTGAGCTGCTGAGGCTCAACTCCCTTCACCATTGCTGTGAACACAGCTCTAAGATCACACGGCTCTTCATGAGCATATGAGATTTCCTTTTCTGTCTTTACTGAGAGGTCCCTGCTATTAAAAAAAAAAAAAAAGACCTTTAAAGCCAGTGTGCCCTCAGCTGGAATGCTCCAGATGAACTTTAGCAAGAATTGGCAGTGTTTATTGTACAGTAAGGTCAGCTGATGCATATACAGACTCTCCTAAGTTATGAGGAATTAGTTTTCAGCAGAGTGCAGGCCCAGTCATGAACTCAACTATCTGACTTTTTTTCTCGTCACTAAAGTATTTGGCGACAAAAGTCTAAGAGCTTAGGTTTCCTGGCTGAAATATCACTGCTGCCCCTAGACTGGGAGGATAATTTTATTCCATTGTGCTTTGTTTATTCTTAGTAGATCTTGTGCGACTTGTTTTCGGGATAATGCCAGGGTAATTGTTCCAAACTGAGCTATGGACCAACCCATGAACATTCTCCTGGGAATAGTTTGGCTCAGATACACACAAAGAGCAGTCTTCTTATCAAAAGGTTTTCTTCTTAAACATAAAGATAAATGGGGAAAGGTTTGATGCAAGTTAAAAAACTAACAATAAATAAGTCGGTGGCCATCCTATGTGCTTTTAGCATGCACTTAGATAGCAAATAGATCATGCCCTTTGACCCCGTCTCTCTGTGTTTCTGATGGGATGGCATAGAGTATATGGTGTCCTACTTATACTGGGAGGGGGGGTATTTGACATTCTTTCTTATCTTAGCCACCAGACAGTGTAAAATACTGTTAAGCCAAGACATCAAGGTTTTCACCAAACTTTATTTACCTAAAATAAAAAATAATCAACTATTTAAGTAATATATTTGTGGTGGTTTAAATATGCATGGCCCAGGGAGTGGCACTATTAGGAGGTATGGCCTTGTTGGAGTGAGTGTGTCCTTGTTAGAATAGGTGTGTCACTGTGGATGTGGGCTTTAAGACCCTCATCCTAGCTGCCTGGAAGTCAGTCTTCCACTAGTAGCCTTCAGATGAAGATGTAGAACTCTCAGTTCCTCCTGCACCCTGCCTGCCTGGATGCTGCCATGCTCTGCCTTGATGATAATGGACTGAACCTCTGAACCTGTAAGCCAGCCCCAATTAAATGTTGTCTTTATAAGAGTTGCTTTGGTCATGGTGTCTGTTCATACTAGTAAAACTCTAAATAAGACAATAGTCTTTTTTATTTTTATTTATTTATTTATTTATTTATTTATTTATTTATTTTGGTTTTTCAAGACAGGGTTTCTCTGTGTTGTCCTGGCTGTCCTGGTACTCACTCTGTAGACCAGGCTGGCCTCGAACTCAGAAATCCACCTGCTTCTGCCTCCCAAGTGCTAGGATTAAAGGCATGAGCTACCACTGCCCGGCAACAATAGTCTTAATAAAGAAATTTGAAAAGTATATTTAAGGGGCTGGAGAGATGGCTCAGGGGTTAAGAGCACTAACTGCTCTTCCAAAGGTCCTGAATTCAAATCCCAGCAACCACATGGTGCCTCACAACCATCCGTAATGAGATCTGATGCCCTCTTCTGGGATGTCTGAAGACAGCTACAGAGTACTTACATATAACAAACAAATAAATCTTTTTTTAAAAAAAAAGTATATTTAAGCAAAACTCAACTACATCCCATTACAGACCCTTGTGTGTATAGTCCCAACTGCTCTGGAGTCTGAGGCAGGAGGAGGAGCTCATAACCACAGAACTTCACAGCCAACCTGGAGAACATAGGGAGACCTGGTCTCAAATTTCAGAAAGGAAATTATTTCATAGCCGGTCTCACTGTGGGAATCACCTCCTAACCCCACCTCCAGCCCCAGCCCCGACTCTCCACTCCCATTACCAGGTGTACACACTCTGCACATAGCACTTCTGTAGTCATGGCAACGGCCTTGAGTGTTGCAATGGCAGCAGAAGCGTCGGGATTCAGGAAGCAGCAGGAGCAGAAGTACCAGGCAACTCAGCAGTACTGGTGAGGAGAGAGATACTAAGCAAAGCACCCAGAGCACAGAGACCCACACAGGCCCAGCATCACACTAAAGATGTCTTGGTAATAAGAGGAGTAAGGATGTGAACGAGAAGCCAACCAACCAAAGGGCATCTGCTGGGTACCACTTGCTTAGCTCAACGTTCTATATTAATTATGTCGATCAACTCTAGAGCGGTCTAAAGAACCACAGCTGTCTGTATCTTCACACCAGCGGTTTCCATTTGCCACTCTGGGCTCCCACAACGGCAGAGCCAAACTGTTTGGACTGCATCCTTAGGGAGTGCTTATGGGCTGTTTCCGGTGTTGCTCTTTAAGCAATACAATGTAACAACCATGAACAGAATGTTTCCATCTCATCAGGTGTGATAAGTAATCTAGAGGCAATTTCAAGATGAAAACAGTTGAGTGTCAGTCACACACCTGTGAAGTAGGGACTGGAGCAGATTCAGATTTTTGCATCTGTGGGAGATACGCAACCAATTCTCCATGGATGATGAGGAGCAACTATAGCGATACAGAGATGTATCCTTGAGCCACAGAAGAGAAAAAATAAGGGATGTCATACTCCAGAATCCGTCCTTCCCCATAGTTGGTACCAAATAGCATACATTCTGAAATATGAAGAATGCTTTGTAATTTATGCTTACATATGAGTAAAGTACAAGAGTGATTCTGAAATGGGAAGAGCAAAAAATATGTATTATGTAACTTTCAAAAAATATCTCCCACAAAAAGAGGTCATTTTTGTGACTAGCCGAAACTTTCAAAGGAAATATATTTTGTGGACATTTTTGCTTTCCCAATTCATGATTCCACAAAAACTTGAAAGTGTCTCTTTGTAGAGTTGTCTAATTTTACGACATCCCTCTGTGTGAATCTTTTAAAAGTAAACTACAAATCAATCAAGCTACCTGATATATTATAATTCTGTTTATAGATATAACTCTATATATTCATATATGCAATAAATACTTTTAAATGAATGAGTAAAGCAACAGGGAATAACATTTCATGATCCAATCCAGCCTAACAACAAATAGAATTAGATTATGCCAGCACATACCACTGTAGGAATACCAAGTTTTTAATAACATGTTTTCTTTCATATATACAGTATAGCTTTAGCCTTACAACTGGCAAGATGGGGGAGGAACTATTGAGGGTCATGAAGGAGGAACACAAATACAACATGTATGTGTTATGTATGTAGAAGATGTCATAGTGAATAATGATATTATGTAGAAAATATCATAGTGAAATTCATTATTTTGTTCACTAACTAAAAAATAATTTTTAACATTATTTTAATGCAGTTGATTATAGCAGCTTAAGAGATAAGAAAATTATAAAACAAACAAAAAAGTATTGATGCATTTGTTATTATTACCTCATATGATAACATATTTCCAATGTTTATAGAAGCCATATGTGCATGTGATTTGTTGAGAAATTTTATTTTTCAAGGCACAGAACCAAAGCAAAAACTAAAAAATCACTCCAGTACATCAGTAAAGTTTGGTTTTATTTTTTAAAGACAAGGAAATCATGAGTCTTTTGAAATGACCCTAACATAAATTTAAGTATATGTCCTTTTTATAGATTTCAAAGTTCCAAAAATATGAAAAACTGGAAGACATTGATCTACTTTACATGTAGAATAAGTTTTGAAAATTGCTCTCAAAAGTTATCTCCCGAGCTCTCTGCTCAGGCCTTCGAGATGAAGTTTTGGTGATGTGATTTGGTTTAATTTCCACGTCTCTTATCTGTAGTTTATTCTTGTTACTACAGTTGCTACTGGTTTTTAACTTGTACACAGGAAGCCAGAGCCAATCAATTTTGTTCCCAAGGTGACAGGAAGCCTTGGTTGGTCAGATGTTGATTGTGTTTGCTGTTCCAGCTCCGCCCGTCACACTTTCTTCCCTTTTGGCTGAACTTAAGACAAATTAATCAGTGGTGGACATCTGGCAGACAGCTTCAGTGTCTCCTTGATGCTTTGTTGACCTGTAAGAGCTAAAGATTGAAAACTCAGCACATAAGCTTTGCCAATCCTGACCTAAATGTTGCTAAGGACCCTTCCCCCGCCCAGGTCCCAAACAGGAGGCTCTCTTCTGACTTTTTGATGGAAAGTATGCATCTTGTATTTGTGGAATAAACATCCCTCCTTCTTTATGATGGTGAGCATAGCTTACCTCACCCTCCTGTAAATTCCAGATGTGAAATGGGAAACAGAGGCCAGGAAGGAGCTCAAAGAATGCTAAGCTTTTAAACAGGTCTGTGATGTTTATGAACTTAGCCACCTACAGATTCTCTGCCTGTGAAAATCTGTTCACAAGAACACACCTCTTATCTCCAAATACTTGACAGAAAGTGTCAGTATCCAGAATGTAATGAAAAAATCAACTCATAATTTTAAATGTGTATAATAAAAATCAAATGAGCTGACCTTCCTAAATGTAAACTTCTCTGGAGCCTCCATTTTCAAACTTGGAGTTTATGACTCTGTAAAATAGAAAACTACAAACTCCCAGGAGCCTTCCAAAATTATTTGTTTTAAAGATAATGATATTAACAGGCACATCTAATTTTATGATGGTGATCATGAGAGATGTGTGTCTAAGATGAACGAAGGTGACATTGAGATAAACCTAAAAAGGGCAGGTATGTTGGACCGGATAGGCCTTTCCTGTTCCTAAAATGTCTTGTGCGTTTACACAGGAAATGTGTTCTTATTCACCCGAGGCTAGTGTCAGGCTTAGGCACAAGTTCGCAAAGTACCCTGGGTAGTGGTAGTGAGAAGACAGGAAAGTAGGTAGGAAGGTGTCCTTGGTGGTGTGCAAATTTTCCAAAGGTTCTATGTTCATTCATCCATCTGGGGATGGATTATCTTGGGAACAAACTCATAGTTTCCTCCTATTTTTCAGTACTTTGTTCCACCCTGGAATTTGGAAGCATCTAAAACTAGAGATGATTCAGGCTATAGGGTCATTGGAGAATCCTATACAGTGCTCCTCACTGAAGACTTGAGGACCCTGCCAGGTGCAGCAACCATCTGAAGGCTCTCCCCAGATACCCTTCCTCGATGAATTAATCCAGAGGGCATGAGCTGCCCTATCCATTTGCTTGCATATGGCCGTATACTACCCAGGCATGTAAAATAAATGTTAGTGCCTGGGAAAAACGTTACCATGTGTTGAACTTGGAAGAGCCATAACCCCCGTTTTACCAACAGCGGAGCGGAAGATCATCCCAAGACATAAAATAAACACTTGAAAGTGGTCAGACCACATGCCATTTGCTGCGGTTGTCTAAGGCTGCTGAAAAGCTACCGTGTGCTCCCTCTGTACGCACGTACGCGCGCACACACACGCTCCTGTTAGTTCCTCTTCTGATTTGCTTGAGAACCTGTTTGAACAGGAACAGTCTGCAGTATACCTGTTCTTCTTGCCCAGTATCCCATCCACCATGGAGAAGAGCATGCGCAGAGGGTGGCTTACCAGTTATGACTCACAACAGCAGTGCCCCAAGTGAGATGCCATGTCCCATGGGTGCTATATTCCTGGCCAGCAATTTCATACTGCATGATGTTGATCAAAACGGAAGACCAAAACCATTCCATTGGTCTCCCCCATATCCTTCTAAGCCCTAAAGTTGAGAGTCTTGGGACTTTTGGCAGAAGTTACCAAATAATAAGTAGATTTTGTAGTTACAGAGACCGTACATGTGTGCAATAGGTTTCTTTCAGGAAATGTGTTATGACCAGTGGTTTGGTTTTTTTTTTTTTTTTTTTTTTTTTTTTGGTAATATAATATATGCAATATATACTCTTTTTTAAAAACTTCTCTTGGTGTGCTTAGGATAAAAAGAATTGCTGTTAGAGAGCATCTGGATAGATGCTAATGCTGACCAGTGACTTCCCAAATCTGACCTTTGACCTTCAGGAGGTCACGTTGTTTGGGATCTACTAATGACCAAGCAAATACAACCCTTTGTTGAGCATATTCAAAAGTAGAAGGCCTAGCTTTAGCACTACATAAAATGCCCAGAACAACAAAAGAGCCGTAACTGGGCTCCAAGTGCAGAGAGAGCACTAGAAGTGTGCCCTAGAAAAGCCCTGTGCTCCCATGTTTGTGTGCATTATGCAGACAGAGTATCATTCCCTCTGTATATCCATCTTATGAACGAACGAACATAAATTTTATTATCTATGCTGCCTTCCTGCCTCCCACCTGTAGGTGGCGCCAGTGAACCACACAGACCTCGGGAGACCCATAGCCACTTTTTTTTTTCTTTTGTTTTAAAGAACATTAAAGCAGCCGTTTTTCTGTCATCAAAAACTCTACCTGAGACATTTGTGGCCCTTCTAAGATTTAAAGCCAAATCAAATAAACAAGGATCAAGGGCCCTATAAGGATCCCAAGGCTGGAAAGGAGCCACCAAAAAGCTCTCCTCCCATTTGTCTCTAATTGACATCCAGAGGGGGCTCTTCACTGGCTCAGACCCAAATGCACCAAGAGCGGCTTCTTACTTAAAGCCTGTAGCCCCTAAGACTCTCATTCGGCATCCCCGAGAAGGGATTCTGACCATTCCTTCACTGTGTTCTATGCGGTACTTGGACGCGTCTAAGCTGTTCAGTCTTAAAAAAAACAAACAAAACAAACAAACAAAAAAAAAAAAACCTTATCCCCTCTTCTCTTTATAAAACAATTTGTAATTTAGTCAGGGTTGGGGGTTATAGGTTACTTTAGGACTCAAATTGAAAAGAATTTTCTCCACGAAGCACAATTGCATTGGAGAAAGAAACTCCAGGGAAAGATGCGGCCCTGCACCACAGGACTTCACATTGGTGAACCCTGGATTCCAGTAATGCCCTGGCCTTATCGAGGACAGCCTGGGGGCAAATTGGCAGTACTTTAGAAAGCCTGATTAGGAGGGGGAAGGAGGCGTCCTGGACCTCACGTCAGCTGTTTTCCTCCACAGGATACTGGGTGATTCCTGTCCTGGCCAGATACGGATTACTTAAAGCTCAGCCCAAGAGTTCTTGTCAAAAAATGATTTCCGTAGTGTATTTTGACTTGCTTAAGTCTGAAGAACTTTTGGAATTTGTTAGGTGTGGAGCCGAACTCCAGGAACTGGCCTGTGGCACTCGCTTAATGAGCTCTGTCCCTCTGAACAGACTGTCCTAAGCACTTTGGTTTTTTTTTTTTTTTTTTTTTTTTTTTTTTTTTTTATTGAGTTCACACTTCTCTGCATGTCCTCACCTGACACAAGGACTTTAATAGAAAATGTGTGTGTTGATAATTCAGATATATGGAAGCAAAAAAAAATATCTGAAGTCACATTTTCTATTGTATTTTAATATAAACAAACTGATATGGATATGCTCCATCGAAAAATATAAAACCGTCACCATTACAAAACTTTAGGGATTTGTCAGCATTTCACCCCATTTACAATATAGAAGAATCCTAAGGATTTAGATTGCCAAAGACTGTTGCTAAAATGAAAACATCATTATCTTCATGTAAAGCAATGTATTGATAATACCTGACTTTAGAAAATATTTGGTAAAATAGTCACAACCTATAACAATAAGGCCTAAAAAGCAGATGCCTTCATATATAAAGCAGTGGATCATAAAGAATTTTTTTTTAATTTCATCTTTAAGTGTGTGTATGTGTGTGTGTGTGTGTGTGTGTGTGTGTATGAGTGTGTGTGTGTGTGTGTGTGTGTGTGTGTGTGTGTGTGAACATGACTGTAGCCCTGCAGCTGGACCTTCAGGTAGTTGTGAGCCTGCATCAGCCGATGCTGACCCTGGGAACCAAACTTGGGCCCTCTGCAAGCACAGTATCTGTTTTTAACTACTGAGCCCTCTCTCCAGTCCCAGGAAAGTTTGTAAATCTTTCATCATGTATTACCTTCATCACTAAGTTTTTAAAGTACTTTGTAGTTTTGAATGCTCAGCAATTAAGAAGTAATTCTACTCTTATGCACTCCTGATAGGAGTGTAACCTGTGGAAATATGTATGGGGGTTTCTCAACACTGTAAAAAAAACAGAAATTACTGTCTGAATGAGTTCTACCACTCCTGGTATAGTTCTAAAGATCTCCATACCCTGACCTCACATCACCATAGAGATATTTGCACATCTGAGTCTGTTGCTGCTCTAATCCAAATGAAGAAGGAAGGGAAGCAGCTTCCATTACAACAGATGACTGGACAATGTAATTTCGACACAGGCACAGAGCGGAGCTTTACACAGGTATGAAGATGATGAAGTTTTCAGGGAAGTGGAAGGATCTAGAGAGCAAGTTAGCCACAGGGACTGAGAAACACAGATGGAGTCCTGGCATGGTGACACACACTTTTAATCCCAGCACTTAGGAAGCAGAAGAAGGTGGCTATCAAGTCTAAGGCCAGCCTGGTTTACAGAAAGAGAGAGAAAGGGAGAGAGGGAGAGAGAGAAGGGGGGGGAGAGGGAGAGAGAGAGAAGAAGAAGGAAGAAGAGGAAGAGAAAGAGGAGGAGGAGGAGGAGGAAAAGAAAACTCAGAAAGACAAGAGGGAAAAGAAAAAGGAGGAAAGCACCACATTATTTTAACGTGCAGATTCTACCTTGTAATGCTCATATGTAAACGTGAGTAACACCTGAAAGAAGACAGAGACAGGGAAATAGATGCTGAGGGAAGGGAGTGGGAAGCAGAGGGAGAGAGGACAGACATGAGTGGAAGGGAAATGTGGGGGCAGAGGACAAAATGGGACAGAAGGATAGGGGAAATGGGAAAGTGGATAACCAACTAAATCATATTTCATATACATAATAACAATATTCAAATAACAAAATGCCACATGACAAAGTTCCAAAATGTGAATGCGATCATTAATTTTTGAAGACCTTTAAAATACCACAGTTATATAGGATTTTAAAGAAATTTTCCTGCATCTTAGAATGGGTTTCGATTCACACCAGAATCAGTGAGTGGCAGTGCATTAAAACCACTGGTGAAATTTACATTGCAGTTGTTTAATATATGGTAAAAGCGAAAATACTTTTTTATTCCTTAGGAATCAACAAAAAAATGCTATAACAAGCAACAGACAATTCAGACCAAGTCAGCCTTGGTCAGCTCTGCTTGGTTTTCCTCCCATACTTATAAGTCTTGCATTAAAGAATTGCACTGGCATGGAGAAGCATTTGAAGCAGTCTTCCACCTTGTTAGGTTGTCAAGCATTCCAGGGACACGTAGGGGACATGCCCTATAGTGATTTTGTCCTGCATCCTGTGGTGACTTGTCAGGATGCCCTGAATGTCCTGCGCTCAGATCTTCTTCCTCTTCTTCCTCTTCCTCTTCTTCTTCCTCTTCTTCCTCTTCTTCTCCTTCTTCTTCTTCTCTTCCTCCTCCTCTTCTTCCTCCTGCTCCTCCTCCTCCTACTCTTCTTCCTCCTCCTCTCCCTCCTCCTTCTTTCTCTTCTTCTTTCCTCTTTTCCTTTTCTCCATCCCCTCCTTTCCCCATCTCCCTCCCCCTAGTCCTCCTCTTCCTCTTCCTCCTTCTTCTTTTTCAATTACATTAGTAGCAGTTAAAGCTATTTTTCAAAAATTGGACTGGAAACCCTGTGTTCTTAGTTTCTGAATCTATTAATTCTACCCTTGTCATCTTTGATGAGATTCTTCTCTATATCCCTTGAGTCTGTGCTCCCCATCAGATAAATATCTATTTATAGTTATTTATTTCCAGTTTCTTTCACTATTACAGTGTTACAGTTGGTTTTCTGATACTGTATATGTTTGCTCACTCATGCAGACACATCTCTAGGAATATAAGTTTATCCTATTCATCCAGTATGGCAATGTTAATTTATAAGTAAATGAAGTTCAATGGAGATGTAATTAATTTTTTTCTCAAATTTACTTATAAGGAAAAAGATGGGAATTATTAATAATTATACCTGGAACTTGAAGATACATTTAGAATATGGATATAATGGGGTTGTATGTGACCTTTTCTGTCATATCTAAAGTGACAGTATTTTAAAAGCTGTTTTCTGTTATAATGATTAAACACTGATAAAGAGGAAATAAAGGAGAAAGAGAATAAACTCTTTCTATGCCTTAAATAAGAAAGAATCAATTGTATGCAGTTGTCTTCTGATGCCCCCACACGCCATGGTATCTGTGTGCCCTGACACACAGACACATGCATGTGCATACTCACAAAATAAGTAAATAAATATGTTTTTAAATTATAGAGATCAACTGTTCATAAGTATTAAATTTCTTCCATTATAAATGGTATATTGAAATTTTATTACCCCATGCTGTCCTGTATAGTCTTAGATTTTTTCAAAGCTTACTTTAATAAAGGTTCTCAAATTCCTCAACCTTCCTTCTAACCCGTTATCAAAAGGTAGGGGAGAAAAGATGGCAAATAGGACCAGAGGCTGTCTAGAAGTAGTTCTTTGGGGAGATTCCAATCTTCACTGTCAGAATACCAGCAGTCCAGTTCAGTAGGGTCAGAATATCAGCAGTCCAGTTCACAAAACATGAGTCAGCAGTGATGGCAGGATCCAGCAGAAACAGCCAGGCCTCCACCAAATTGGCACAAGTCAGCCGGAGCAACCAGAACCAGCCAGAAAGCCAGGAGAAGTTCTCTGCCACTCCTCTCTCAATGAAGTGAAGATCAGAGAAGACATGAGACCAATGAAGTGTTGCACAGCTACCTATGCCAGTGTGCCATTACTGTCTGTTGGGTCCTACTTATACTCTCTCCAAACATCATGTGTGCTCTCACAGGTCTGCTTCAGCGAAACATCACATAAGTCTGCATCACATAACACAAGCAGAAATTTCCACTTCAGTCTTACACAGAACATACATCATCCTTTGCTCCAGTGTATGCATGTGGTGCATTTACCTGTCTTATCAGTCACTTGATAACTGTCTCAGTTACTAATTGAAATACCCCATGCTGGTGTTGAGACAACCCTTATATGGTCACCTCCCACCACATCCCAATGCATACATTATCCTGCTCACCTTGTCTCAACAACAAAAAGTGCACCAGCTCACATCACCAGATATGAAGAGCAAGCACAGTACAATAAGGGGTGTTGAGAGAGATACTACAGTCAGTCACATAGCTATGGTTTTAGTGCACTGATACTTGTTAGTTATTATTAATCTCTTACTATACCTAATTTATTAGTTAAACTTTGTCACAGATACATATATTTAAGAAGGAAAGTATACATAGAGCTCAATGTGGACCATACCAGACATTCACAGCAGATCTTGGAACTAGCTATGATAAAGAGACAGAGCTTTTTGTGTTAGCATCCCCCATGTTACTCTTGGTAATGTGCCAGTGACTTTTTATCATGCCTCCACTCACACACATGGAGAATTTTATACTGAAGAGTCAATACTTCTACAGTTCAGCATCATTAAAGCTACAGAACAAAGTATGTTTCCTGCCTGCCTAAGCTAACATTGGACTCTGATGTTGTCATCTACAAAGTTAGTAGTGATTCTCAAATAAGAATCACTCAACCAAGTTACAAAAACAAACCACAAAAGGACGCCTCGTAATGTCATTTGAATTGTGATTTTGTGTTGGGCTACACTGGTAACTAGCCTTGGTCACATACAGTCAGGAGACTGTAGCTTGGATGTCCCTAGAACCTCTGTGACTAAGTTATACAATGATTTCTCAGGTAAGACACCAAATACACAACATCCAAAGACAGACCTTACCTTAGGGGTCTCCGTAGAAACCAACCAGTACTGGGGAAGTGGGCATAAAGATAAGTTAAAGGGAATTGGCTGCCGTCACAGAGGATGATGCAAGTCCCTGTGTGTTCAGGGAGACTCAGTAGTCTTCGTACCGAAGTCAGTGGGGTGGTTCTAGTCTGAGAGCCAGTAGGCTTAGAATATAGGAAAAGCTGAGTTTGAATCTCATCTCAAAGACCAGTGCAAGCCAGAACTATTCACTTTCACTTAAAGGGAGGATGGGGTAAGCCCTCGACTAGTGAGGCCTAATAGATTATAAAGGTCAATTTGATTTGCTAATATACTGGTTTGAATGTTGATTTCATCCAAAACACTCTCATATAAATGCTCCCAGTATCTAAAGTATTGACTGAACATCTGTGTCTCAGTCCAGATGGCACATAGAGCTATTAGCCATCCCAGAGAACCAAATGACCGCTGAGATAGAAGGAAATCACTATGAATCGTGTGTTTGATAAAGATCTACTGTCTAGCCTATGTAAAGAGCTTTAGAACTAAAAAAAAAGAAGGCAAGGCAAGTTAAAATTAAGCAAAAATCAGAACAGGCATTCTTCTTAGAAGATAAATGACTGGTAAGTGCAAAAAAATATATATCATCAGTATAATTAATTATAAGAAAATGCAATAGAAACCCCAATGAAATTCTACTTCTCCTTCACTTGGATTTTTATAATAATAATTTTAAAAACTACAATTGTATTATAAAGTGACAAGGATGTGGGGAAATTAGAAACTTAATATATTATGCCAGGAAATGGTAAGTAGTCTCTCCACTTGGGAAAAACATTTGGGAGAGCTTTAAAAAGTGAAATTTTGGAGCTTCTGGTATAGCTCAGCAGTAGAGGACTCACCTAGCATGCCCAAAGCCTGGGTTCTGTCTCCAGAAAGAAGGAGGAGGAGGGGGGGAAGGAGAGGAAGAGGAGGAAGAAGAAGAAAAAGAAGAGGAGGAAGAAGAAGAAGAGGAGGAGGAAGAAGAAGAGGAGGAGGAGGAAGAAGAGGAGGAGGAGGAGGAGAAAGAAGAGGAGGAAGAGGAAGAAGAGGAGGAGGAAGAGGAAGAAGAAGAGGAGGAGGAGGAAGAAGAGGAGGAAGAAGAGGAGGAGGAAGAAGAACCACTACACCACCACCACCACTGCCGCTGCCGCCATAGACTGACTGGATGCTATCGCCATCCTATTGCTAATAAGTACCCAGAAGAAATAAAATGGATGCCATGAAAATTTATATCTAAATATATTAGAACCATTTATAATTTTTTAAAATGGAACAACCCAAATGTCCATCATAAAAGCCAGATATGCAAAATATTACACGGAAAGTAACGGAGGACTTCCAAGCATTACCACATGGAGGGACCTTAGTTTGCCAAATATCAGGAGTCTGGCAAATAGCTACCCGATGATTCCAGGTGCATAAAGGACCAAATAAATGCATGTAGCATGAGTAGCTTAGGAATCCAGTTCCTGCTTAGCATGTACAAGGCCTTAAGCTCAATCCACATTACTACGAAATGAGTGAACCTGAAACTGCAGAAAGGCGAAGGCATATATCTAAGGCCTATGCAGAGGGAGCCATGGGGGTGGAGAGGTAGTTTCCTTTTGGGGTAAGGAAAATGTTTTTAAAAATTACTGTGCTGACTTGGGATTTTTAGTTGTTTGTTTGTTTGTTTGTTTGTTTTCTCTTCTGGAACTCATGGTGCAGACCTAGCTGGCCTTAAACTCAGTGCTAGGATTAAAGACATGTGCAACTACAGCTGGCCTGTAATCCAACTCAGTGACTCTTCTAAATGTACTAAGTTCTACACTTTAGAAATATGAACTTTATGGGATACAAACCACACCGCAAGAAAGAGGAGTGTATGCATGATTTTAATTTTAGACCAAAATTGTTAACTGCTTCTAAAACAGAAGTTGTTTCTGGGTAATTTTTTTATTCTCTTTATTTGGCTGAAGTATGTTTTGTTTTGTTTTGTTTTCTCAGAAGGAGAGGGCTGTGTCTCCTATTGTAAGCATCATAGTATGGTTTTCAGGACAAATACCAGTTCAGTCCTTAAAATGTATATGATATTTTGAATTCCAAAAGTATACTTTTTTTTTTTGCCAGTCCCTCTGCTCCTTGGATACAGTGTAGTCAATGAGGCATAATAAAGGCCCCGGTCTGATCCTGTGTCCTGCCCACCAAGTGTGATGCTGGCACTGAGACAAAGGACCCTTGAACTTCAAGGTTATCTCGCAATTATCTTGCTTGTGGATGGATGAGAAAAGACCCGGGAATAGCAATGAGTTATTACAAATGGCCTCCAGGTGACAAGCCTCAGCCAACTGAGAGGGAGAAGCCTATTTTAACTATTGGTAACTCCCATCTATAATTTATATTACACTTCTATGCTTATCTCAGATGGCAGTGATAGCATGATTGTGAGTTCATTCTGTCTGGAAGGCGGTCACGGTGGTCGGTGGAGCATACATTTTATCAGGAGCACAACCCTTCCAGGTAATCAGCCCCTTCCTTCCTTCCACCTGTGGAGTGATAGAGCTTTAAATACCGTCCCTGACTCTTTACTGGCCAAAGGGAAGCAGCTCCCTACTCTGCAGTCCCTGGGTGAAAGGCCAGTGGCCTGAGGGCAAAGGTCACCCTGGTTTGTTCGAAAAGTTCCTCACTGAGCCTAGCCCACCGCTGCGTCTGTGGGTGGTGCCCTTCTCCGTGAACACAGAACAAACACAGGAATGAGTATTCAAGTAAATTATTGTTCTTGGCTGAACATTTGGGGAAACTTTGGAAACAGTAGATTTTCATGATTTTTACTGAGAGCTCGTTTTAGGTAAAGGTAGATCTGGGGGTGTCTTGGTAATGACATTAGCTATCTGTTTCTCTCTTTATTTATTTATTTTTTTTATTTTTTGTATATTGCTGTTTTGACTGCAGTATGTCTGTGTACCATATGTGCCTGGTGACACAGGAGGTGAGGAGAGAGTGTAGGAGCCCCTGAAATGGGGGTTACAGGTGCTTGTTAGCTGTAATGTGGGTACTGGGAATCGGACCTAAGTCCTCCGGTAGAGCATCCAATGCAGCCCAGATATCTACTTCTTAGATCAAATAACTGAGATCTTGTGGATACTTGTGATGGATGTTAGACAAGATCAGGTCCTTTCAAGGTACACAGACTCTGACCTTAGAAGTAATTACTTTTTTTTTTTAAGTCAGAATCTAATGAAATACCAGCTCATCTCAAATTCTCAAAGTAGGCATGGCTGACTTTCAATAAATGATCCTCCTGCCTTTATCTTCTGAGTGTTGGGAGTGCAGGCCTGCTTAGACATAAGACAGAGGCTAGGGTGAGAATAGAGCTCCATTGGTAGGTGCTTGCTTAGCATGCTTGGTGCCAGGTTCAATCCCCAACACTGCATAAGTCAAATAAGGCACATACCTATAGTCCCAGCACTTGGGAAGTAGACAGAGGAAGATCAGAAGTTCCAGGTTTCTTCGGCTTTATAGGGAGTTGAGCTCAGCCTGGACTAGAGACCTTGCCTCAAAATCTATCTATCAGACAATCGGTCAGTCAATAGATAAGTTCTGGCTATGTATTCCATGCTGGCCTTAAATTCCAAATACTCCTGCCTGCTTCTGCCTCCCAGGTCCTGGGATGGCAGATACATATGGTTTCAATAGACTACTCTTTAACACAAATCATTCTGTTATAGAATGATTTCTATTGTGAAAAGTAACTTTATAGATGTTTCACTCCTACAACTAAAAACAAGTTTGGGGATTTAGTATAAAGATTGGAAAGAATTTGTGCCACAGTATACTTGGCCTGTAATCTCAGAGTTCTGGAAACTGAGGCAGAAAGGATCATAAATTCAAGGTCCATGTGAGCTTAAGAGAGAGAGAGAAGGAGGGGGAGGGAGGGAGAAGGAAAGAGAGGGAGGGAGAGAGAGTGAGAGAGAGAGAGAGAGAGAGAGAGAGAGAGAGAGTAGTTTAAGCCAGTATACACAACTTAGTGAGAACTTGCCTCAAGATAAAATATAGCATGAGACCTGGGGGTTAAAGTTCAGTAACAGAGTGCTTGCCTAACACCCATAGCAAATATGCAGAGGACCTAACTGGAGCCACAGACTTAGCCTTTTGAAGCTCTGCTGCATTTCAGCCATGGCTAGACCCTTTCACACTCCAAGTAGCAGTAGGCAAGAATTCCAGGTTCCACAAAATCTCACCAGCGCTTCCTTCCACCTTCATTACTGTGGTGTTGTGTGGCATTTGCAGCAGCTTCTCCTTGTAATTTCATTTTGGGTTTCTCTTCTTGTTGAGGTATGGATTCCTAATTCCCTTACATCGATCTTTAAATCTATCTTTATGATAACCTCTTTTTGTTGTTGTTGCTGCTACTACTGCCACTAATTAGTGTAACTTTGTAGAGATCTTGAACTTGAAAAAATGAGAGTCTTCTACCTTCTTTTTCAAGATTATTCTGCCTAAAAGGGTCTGAATCTTTTGTTTCTAAGCAAATGTGACCTGTGGGACTTTTGTGCATGACTTCCATTGAATTAAAAAAATTTCTCTACCATTCCCGCTCTGTTGAGAGCCATTATTTAAAAAAAGAAAGAAAGGAAGGAAGGAAGGAAGGAAGAAAGAAAGAAACAGGTATACTTTTTGATGATTCATGAGTTAGCTGAAGTCAGCGAATGGTATAACAGCAGATGATCAGTACTGAACTGATTCCTTGGTAATTGTGTAAGCAAATGGGGAATTAATTATATGTGCTACTTACAAAATATTGGGCATATATGCATCTATATCCATGTTCATGCTCATATACAAACCAACTGAAATTCAGATTTCTCACTTTAGAAAGAATGCTTTCTTCCTTAAGGTCTAATTTCTTCGTTATCATTGCATGAATAAAGAAAACCTAGAGTTAGGAACTAAAGTTGGAGCTACCAACATTCTGTTCTTTTTTTAAATGGAAACAGCCTCCTCATCATGAGTGACAGCCAAAACAGCACCAAGTGCCAGGAGAAGACGCAGACTAATCATTCTTGCTTGGGAAACACCACGGTGCTTTTCTTTTTCTTTGTATGCATGGAATCTTCATGGCTCTTCAGGACGTTACAACTAAAACTTGATGGATATTTATACAAGTTTTACACCAAGTCTTAAAAACAGCATTTCCTGTACCCTCACAGTCCAAATTCCATTCCTTTTTACTTATTTTATTGTATCTTATACATTTATTTTTTTTCATACAGGATCTTGAGATGCTGTTCTAGGTGACCTGGTGGTTACAACATAGCTTACATTAGCCTTCCGCCTGAGCTCATCAAGTGCTGGGGTTATGAGTGTGTGCTACCGTAGCTGGTCTTTACTGGAAATTTTAAAACTCTCATCTAAAGTGATCTTCCAATTTACATACTTCTGGGAGAACTGTGTAAGGCATCAGATTGCACTGCCCTCTCCCAGTGACTTGCTACTGTCTGTCTATGCAGGCAATGAAAGTCTGCCTTTCTACGTACTAGCAGATACAGAGAAAGAATTGAAGCTCATATCTCTGCCTCAAGCTGTTCACACTGCAGAGAAAAATCATTTCTGGTGAATATGATGTGTGTGTATTAGGAAACTTGCTCTGGGAAAGAGCTCCTACACTTGGGGATATGAATCTGAAAGACACAGATCTGGATTAAGATAGAGTTCACTGCCTACCCAGGCAGAATAGGGAGAGGCTGGAGAAATGGCCAGGAATAGGAAGCATTGCATCAAAGGAGCTGGGCAAAGACTAAAATAAAAGATACCTTTAAAATGAGGAAACTATCCCCAATAATAAATGGAGTTACCTCTAACATTTCTGGTGACTGTCCTTCAAGTCTTTGTGGCCATTACTTGTATGTATGATTTCAGAGCTGACCACTTGGTATAACCAACTGGACCCAGTTCTCTGGATTCTGTGCTTCTCTAATACTCTCCAGTGTGTGCCCCCATCTGTAACAGTAACTTTTGTTTGCCTAGTGTAGATGTCCTCACAGAGGCTTACTGCTGAATAAGTTCATCCTTTCTAGTTCATTCTGAACTCTGACTGGCTAGATCAATTCAGCTATTGTGGCCCAAACTCCTCTCCAAGATGACTAATTCAAACTCTGTGACTGAATTGCTCTGCTTGGCCTCAAACTAACTAGCAGTCTGTTCTAATCCATTTGTTCTTTCTCATTCTCTGACTTGCTCTGTCTTCGCCTGCAACCTATCTCAGTAAAACTGTCCCAGTAAATATCTCTCCTCTCTCTCTCTCTCTCTCTCTCTCTCTCTCTCTCTCTCTCTCTCTCTCGTCTCCTGACCCCCACCCCCAATTACTGACTCAATCAAACTGACTGACTAGAACTTAGAGATCTACTTGCCATCTGTTTCCTGAATGCTGATATTAAATGCATGTCCCACCACACCTGGACCTAATTTTTCTTTACCTGAAACTTATTCTATACCAGGCTGGCCTTGAACTCAGATATCTGCTTGCCTCTGAGTCCTGGGATTAAAGGCATTTCTGTATTCTAGCCAGAGCAGCCATGTTGCTGGTTTAAAATTCTTCTACATCCACAGACCTCACATAACCATATCAACACAGTGTAGGTAAAAATTACCGTATGGCTATTGTTACAGTTACTCATACAAGTACTTTGTGTACAAGATATGAAGCTGAGGGAAAAAATGACATATTCATCTTTCTTCACCTTTTATAGTGTGAATTAACCCTTTGGTTGTCATTATTTTTGGTGGCAATCTAGAAAGTCTGAGACCAAGAAAGTATAAGTCATGTGACAAAGCATTGATATAATCATTTTCCAAGGCCAGAGTCTAGAATATCATGTAACAAGTTTACGTTATATATTTCCCATATCTATACTTCCCACATGTATGTGTGGAATGTTGTTGTGTGAGGGGTATTGTTGGGGATTTTTGTTTGTTTGTTTTAGTCTTTTGATATAGAGGCTTGCAAGACAGCTTTGGCTGGACTAAATCTTGCTGTATAGACCAGGCTGATGTTGAACACTCGGAGATCCACCTGCCTCTGCTACCTGGGTGTTCTACTGATCATTCTAGTTTTCAAATAATAAATTTGCCTTGACTTATAAACTGTCAGATACTCACTGGGTGTGGCAGGCATGCCTTTCATCTCAGCACCCAGGAGGCGGAGGCAGGAGGATGAGGTATCACGGTAGAAGCTTGAAACCTCCTTATGTAGTCACTCCTCAGAGAAGCCAAGATCCTTCCAGTGCAGCAGGAGAGAAGTGCATCATCTCCTACACCAAGGATGCTCTCCATATCATAAGAGTCTCTGTAGTGTAGAGAGAAATTGCATTTCTCATCTTCCTGGGCCCAAGCCTGACAGGCATCCTTTATATTTCCATTCATGTCAACCATGCAGAATTTCCTTTGGGAATCTTTTATATGAGCCATGGTCCAACCTGCTCCTGTTATTTCAACTTCTACACATTCAGTTGTCAAAATTTAACTCTCTTAGTATTGTGTCTCTTTTTCTTTTGTAAAAATGTTACCCTCTCATCTACCAAGTGATTAGGATAGAGGGTACTATCCAGAATTTACTTGAAAGTAAAGAGATGGGAGTAGAGGGGAGGGAAACATATTGTTAACTAAGTATCCTTAAAACTTAGAACAAAGTAGTGGCAGAATGTGGAGTTATGAACACCCAGTCCCCCAGGGAGAAGGACCTCTCTCTCTAGCTTTACTTATGCTATTCAAATCAACAAGCATTTGCTTTTCTAATTTTCTTTCTTAGTAATTGTGTCACCTAGAAAACTAAGTATGTGAACAATCTGAATCAGAATTAAAATACCAAGTTAGGTATAGAGGGTCGTAAGCTCACCATTAATGATCAAATCCAGATTTGATGTGGTCATGAGTCATAGGGGACGACCACTGGACTGAAGTCCTCCTTTCAGATGTAGGTGCTGTGGAGACATTTCTACACAGATCACTGTCTTAACCACCTTTGAGCTATGTAGTTTTCCATCCTTATCCCAAGGCTTGGATATAACCCACTGCCAGCATTTTTTACTGGCCTGTCATTTCCTCAAGTAATAATTGAGACACATGTTTGCCTCGAGCACAGGCAGAATGATGGGGTTTGTTTCCTTCTGTCCTCATTTAAATTCTTGGAGTCTCCATTATTCTTGGTCAAGTGGCCAGTGTGAGGAGAGTGGCTTTGTGTGGAAACTCCCCTTTCTGCCAAAGTCCAAGTTCTAAGGGCAAGCAAGCGCTAGGATACCTTCCAGGATAATAGATGTGTGGTCCCTGACTTAGTCTAACACTCAGTTAAAGTACTCATGGATGTTTAGCAGTGTGCAGTCGTGGAGATGTGGACATTTTCACCAAAGTTGTTTATGTTCCCTTGCTGAGATCAGTGTGGCCCTGGCTCATAATATTTATGTGCGTTTTCCTTTTGGCTTAATTGTAACGAGCCTGCTGTTTGCTGCATTTCTCTTACCTTGCCTGGAGAATTTGCTTTTTCCTTCCATTGTTTGCACTGGTATCTTTTGAATTTCCTCCCGCATATTTACTTTTTGGCATAAATAATAATTGGTGCTACAGGCAAGCATGATAAAGTCTTATTATTTTGTTCCCTTTTGTCCACCAGTGATCAAGAGGCATAAAAATGTCTTAACCATTTTTTTCCTCACTTGCACAGAAAAATAGAGGAAAAGTTTTCAGAAAGTGCTCCTGTTCATACTCTTCCACACTCTGTTATTAAATCTAGATCACCTATTATCTTTAGAGGTTTTTTCCTCTAAACCCACCTTAATTTTAATTTTTCCAAACATAAAGTTTGCTCTGTCTTTGAATTATCAAAGTCTGCCTTTTCTTCAACCCACCCTGGTTTGTAGCATTTACTAGAAGAAGCTCATATTGTCTTGGTTTAATAAAGTCATATTTTTCCACTTCAGATCACAGTCCATGGTAGCTAGTTAAAAGACATATTTACTAAAACATATCCTTTTCTAAATTTTTCTGTAAGTTGTGTTAAAACATACTGATTAGCTATCTGGGAGAAAGGGAAGAAAAAGAACTTGGGAATTCGCCTTTGACCATAGACCCCAATAAATTCTAATAGATTAAATGGTTGTCCTAGTTGGGGGTCTCTATTGCTGTGAATGGACACCATGACCACAGCTACTCTTATAAAGGAAAGCATTTAATTAGGGGCTGGCTTAAGGTTCAGAGGTTCAGTCCATTATTGTCATGACAAAAGGCATGGCAGCATCCAGGCAGGCATGGTGCTGGAAAGGAAGTTGAGAGTTCTACATCCGGATCAACAGGCAGTGGGAAGAGTGAGCCTCTGGAACTGGCTTGAGCTTCTGAGACCTTTCCAGTGACACACTTCCTCCAACAAAGCCACACCTATTCCAATAAGGCCACACCCCCTAATAGTACCAATCCCTATGGGCCTTGGGGACCATTTTTATGTAAACCACAACAGTGGTTAACTTTTTAAAGAATAAATTTCTTGGATGATAAGACCACTTGTAGAGTAAATGAACTTGCCACCAGGGCAGAGCCCATGAGCTCCTTCCCTAGAACTCGAAAGGAGAGAACTAATTCCAAAGTTGTTCTCTGCCCTTAACATATGTGCTGTTGCACATAGAAACACACACAGTAAATAAATGTAAAATAAATCAGTAACTGTGCACTCAGGAAGATCAGTACGCCTAACTGAACATAGATATGAACTTTAAACAATTTTAATGTTTTACAGCAACAACAGACCGGCATTTGCCACAGATGTGTCTAAGAAACAATGTCACACCACAAACATAGTGGTAATATATTAATGACACAAAATAAAAATTTGGAAAGATAGGGCTAAAAAAATTCTTAAAGGTAAAGACCTAAAACTAAACAGTGAAGGTTAATTAATTCATCCATCTCTCTAGCCAAAAAAATCAGAACTGTAATAACTAGCCACTGTTGTTGATCCTCATAAATTAGAAAGATTTTAAAGTCAATTTAAATGCTAGTAAAAATTATAAGTATTAGTAACTTTAATTCCACTTTCAAACATCTAAATTTTATAAACTCCCACAGCAAACACATTGTTTTCATCAGAAAAAATTAAAATGTGGCTATATACTTAAGCTCTTGGCCCCAAGCAGATTCTAAGTCACCAAATGTGCCAGTTAGTTTTTGTGAGTTGGTTCTTCTGATTCAGTTTCCTAATGGCACCATATTTCAATTAATATAAATATTGTTTGTTCCTTGAAAATAAGAACTAACAAAAGCAAAGAACTTTTTCCATGTCAACAACATCCTACCATCGTATTTTATGACAAGCATGTGAGAGTTGTTAGCATGATAAGACTGTTCTGTGGCAAATGCTCTTTGTAGGGTCAGCCTGTGCACATTTAATTCTATAGTTGAACTTTGAGACATTGTCTGATGTGGTGAGCTGAAGTGCTGTGGGATTGTCTAGGGCAAATGGATTTGCCATAATAAAGGGAAATTTTAAGACAATTGGTTACTAAAATCTGTCTTTAGTGGCAATTGTGTAGGTTATAGCCATTGATTTCAAAGCATTAAAGATAATCTTGACTAAAAAACAATTGCAGTTCTAGTGGAAGTGCCCTAAAACAGATCCCTTAGAGAGATGCAAAAAGTGAATTATAAAAGATTTTGTTCTTTGTTATCCAAACGTAATAATATACATGCATTACTTTCTAAAAGCAACTGACTTCATTCCTTGTATGTTACCTGTGTAGTAACTCTCTAAGTACAGTATACTTAATTATTTATTCACTTTTAAAGAGATAGAAAAAGAAAAGAGATGCAGAGAAGCTAAGTAACCCTAAGAAGAACACATCAAGGATGTGGACAGGCAAGATTTGAGGCCAAACTAAAGTGCTTTGTAGATAAAAATCTGTATTTGAGCCAGGTGGTAGTGGCGCATGTCTTTAATCCCAGCACTTGGGAGGCAGAGGTAGAGTCATGCGGATTTCTGAGTTCGAGGCCAGCCTGGTCTACAGCGTGAGTTCCAGGACAGCCGGGGCTACACAGAGAAATCCTGTCTCAAAAAAAACCAAAAAGCCCAAAAAAACAAAAAACAAACAAACAAACAAAAAAAAAAAAACAACAAAAATCTGTATTTCCATACTGTCCTCATCTGTTTCCCTTCCCAGACACTTGACTTGCAATTCCACATGTGGCGTAACATAATCTGCCAACACACTCTCACTTTGGGGGGCAAAGCAAGAAGAGCTGTGTTTTATATTCTCACTTGAACCAAGTCTTTCATTGACAACTGTGTTTTCCACTGGTAAAATAGGGAAATCAGCATTTCCAAAAGATTCTATGAATGATGGCATACCATACGCAAAGGTGCACTATAACAGGTCTTGACAAATAACAGAAACATGTATTGGTTTCCTTTCTTCCTTCCCTTGATGACCCTAAGCCACGCTCCCTTACTGAGTAGGTTCCACAGCACTTGGCTGGCCATGGATCCCTTAGAAAACTTGCTCATCAAAGCAAACAGAGTTAGGCATGGCATCTGAGGGGCTCTGAATCTTCAGGGATGGGCTGGGTGTGTGAGAGAAGCCAAAACAAACATGGGTAGACATCAATGTCATGATCTCTGCCGGCTTTAGGTGGCTTCTGAAAGCCTTGTAGTTTCTGCAACTCTTGCCCCTTTTGTCTCCTCTGAAAAACCCAGCTCGGCTCCAGATGCCAAAAACCATTCCAAAGTCCAGCCCAGAGTGCTCTGCTGGCTCCTGAAGTTCTTGTCCCATACTATTTCTCCTCCGAGGCTGTCTCTCAGAAGACCAGGGCCCTGTTCAGGTGATCCGTCTTCCACACACATCTGCCCTGCCACCATAGGTGGAAGAGACCTCACTGTGCACTGACCCTCTGTGGCTCAGGATATTGCCCTACTGACAGACTGTGAACACTTTTATTATCGATGAGAATTGAATGGAATTGTGCTTTAAAGTGGTCTCTGGCCAGCAAACCTGAATACATTTCAAAACTTTTACATTCTATTTTAACTCGGTAATTTAAACTACTGTAGAGATTGGTATTTTAATGTTATTGTGTTTTAATTAACAAATAAAGGTGCATTTATTTATGGTATAGTATTGCTATTTTGAAGCATCTCTACATTGTGAAGTGGCTGAAGCTTTTAATTACCATGAAATCTATTTTGAGCTCTCAGACATACATATAAAAGCATGTTCTTTTGTATTACATATGATTTTTCCATTCAAATGTCTTTACTTTTTCTGAAATTCATTTAAAATTACTAATCATCCTATTATTTCTACAACTCATATGTTTCCTAATAAATTATAGAATACGTTCTCAATTCTGAATTGTTTACAACAATAAAATTGTCAATTTCCTATAAAGGGGCTACAGAGACTTGCTATGGTCAGTCATGATATCAAATATATATTACATATGTGATCCTTATTTCTGGAAAAATCTCATCAAACTGTGTTCTTGCACAAAAAAAAGAGAGAGAGAATTTGTGTGACCAAAATAATATTTAAAATTCATGTATAATAAAACAAAATCATGAATATTTTAATGTAATAACATTCTTTTTCCCATGTAGACGGGGTTCCAATGTATCTCTTACACTGGACATGAGCAGCCTGGGCAATGTGGAACCCTTTGTGCCGGTCTCAACGCCCCGGGAGAAGGTAGCCATGGAGTACCTGCAGTCAGCCAGCAGAGTTCTCACAAGGCCACAGCTGAGGGACGTCGTGGCAAGTTCCCACCTACTTCAAAGTGAATTCATGGTGAGCCCGCTCCTTCTCGCTCCTCTTGCTAAGCAATATATATATATATATAT
>NW_022196910.1:43322317-43336468 GCF_008632895.1 Mastomys coucha
TATATATATATATATATATGGAAATGGCGCTATCTCAAGCAGATGACAGTGAGCAAACAGTTGTGGTACAAAAGGTAAAGTGCCATAGGTTTAGATACACCTCCTGTTTTACCTATTGATTGACTGTTGAGGCTACAATGCAATTCTTAACTGACTTTGGAGCATGTAAGAGCCAGCAGTGTACAGTGCCATAGGGGACTGAAGCAGAGAGAAAGAGACACTTCGAGATTAGAAGTCAGCCTTTCTATGATTGTGGGGAATTGAATTGTTCTGGTTTACTGGAAAAGTAGCAAAAGTTAAGCCTCAGAAACAAAAAACAAAGAAAAAATGGTAAACCCACAGATTTTAATACATGTTTAGGAGTGGGGTTTAAGCTTACATTAGAAAAGCTACTGTGTCTGCAGAAGAGAAAGCACTGAGGGGAGCTGATTGGAGGCTCAAGAGGCAATTCCGTGGAAACCAGAACCCAGAAGGTGTCAACACTAAAATACTCTGAGAAATTGAGACAATTTGTAACACTAAACAAAACATTGGTTTCATTGAGTGAGGCATCCAAAGGAACAGAGAAGTTACAAACAGTGCTCAGGCTGGTTTTTCTTTCTTTCTTTTTTTATTCCCTTTTTGTTGGGGGGGGGGGAGATGGATTAGTTTTTAATTTGGGCAACAGAATTCAACAAAGACCAAATGTGGGCTAAAACTAATAATGAATGCTGTATAAAGTTATTTTAGAAAAATCAATATTGCATCACTTTGCATGTAATCAATATTGCATGGTAAGATACTACACACAGAGAATGAAGTTGGAGTTGAAGTTCTAGGTATTGCCTGAGGGCAATGCTCTCTTTTTGGATGACTTTACATCAGAGTTACACAGTTTGAGCTATATTGATCAAGTATAATAAATAGATGGTTCTGTGGTCAGTTCAGATATTTGGCACCAGACTAGTGGAGAATGATCTAGTAGTGTGTTAAACTCCATGATAGAGACACCAACTATCATCAGCCTTCTGAGGCAAGATACAGACATGGAGTTTGTAAAATGAGATGCCATAGTGTGCCACATTTTTATATGGTAAGCAAATTAAACCTAGAAATGAGAGCTAGTTAATGTCACACTGCCTACGATCTACAGCCTGTTCTGGGACTGTCAATATGTCTCTGTTTATGAAATTTGCCCTTGGCATAGCCTGTATCCCTGAAAGGAAAGATGAGACCAACACAGAGAGTAACAGTGTAGGGTCCCTACAGATGGTCAGCGTGTGGCCAAGAACAGGGGAAATGAAAGAGAATGGGAGAGCAGGATTAAAAATGTCACCTTCCCTATGGCTTTATCAAAGTAGACAGACTTGTTTGAATTATCAAAGATGAACATGTGTATTGGGAGTTAGGTTAATGGGCAGAGTGCTTGCTTAGCATACATGAACCCGGAGTTTGATTCCCGGCACGATAGAAACCGAAATGGTGGTGCACACCACTCAAAGTAAAGGAAGGCAGATTAAAAGTTCAGGGTCATCCTTAACTCCATAGTCAGTCTGATGAAAGCCAGAGCTACTTGAGATCTTGCTTCAAAATATTCTTGAATGCTCAACAATTCTATTTTGTTTGATTTTAATGACTAAGAAATTTAAATGTTTCAGTTGTGTAGAGATAACCTTAAATGTCTAAAATCACAAAAATTAATGAAGTTGCTTTTTTCTTTTAAGTTCTCTGTATCCAAGTTTTCAATTCATGATAGCATCTGGCTTTTCTCAAATTTTCAGATTGCTGGACTATGGGGACAACTTGAGTAATGTTCTGAATGAGTTTCCTCATATTGTTGTCTAGTTATTTTTGCCAAAGAGAATTTTCACAAAGGGAACTAGAAAAATAGGAGGTAGTAAGTGTAGTAAAAGCACATTATACGCATGCATGAAAACAACAAGGCAGGGCTGGAGACATGGTTCAGCGGTTAAGAGCACCGACTGCTCTTCCAGAGGTTCTGAGTTCAAATACCAGTAATCACATGGTGTCTCACAACCATCTGTAATGGGATCCCATGCTCTCTTCTGGTGTGTCTGAAGACAGCAACAGTGTATTCACATACATGAAATAAATAAATAAATCTTTAAAAAAGAAAAAATCAGGGTAAATTGTTATTTTATAAGGTTAATGTATGCTAGTTGAAATGAGAAGAATATTTTATCAGACTGAAGGATTTAATTTTCTATATCATCAAATAACACCACATTCATTTTACTTCATTTCACTCTGATTTGTTCAATCTATTTATGAACTTTATTTTAAGAAATACTGTATTTTTATAAGAAAATCTTAAAATACTTGCCTATGTCCTTTTGAAATTCTTGCTCATTTCTTGAGCCTGGTAGGTCTCACAGGTGACAGCAGGACTAGTCTGTCCTAACTCTTACACCCTGACCATCTGAGCCACATGATCTATATTCTTACTAGATAAGTATGTTATCTTCTGTTCAAGGAGGGGAAAGTAGATCCATTTCTTCCAAGTATTCCATTTGTAACCACAGATGGAGCAGTGCAATTATAAGGAATTCCTCAATTAAAAAAAACATTTCAACATGGATCAACAACAAAATCTTTCCACGCTTTTCACTTTGGGAAGAAGATTTAAGGAGTCTAAAAGAATCACAATTAATACTAATAAATTCTTTTGCTGATCTTATAAAAAGGTTTTGAAGAAATCAAAAATAAAATAAAATAAAGCTGGGCAGTTATGGTACATGCATTTGAGGTACAAAGCTGTTCAAGGCCAGTCTGGTCTACAAAGCAAGTTCTGGGACCACTAGGGCTATACAGAGAAACTCTGCCTTGAAAAACAAATAAACAAACACATTAATTAATAATTAATTCATTTAATTTTAAAGTTTTTGAACAAAGATGAATATATTATTTTTTAAAAGTATTTTTCTAATTGATGCCACAGCAAGAGGCTTACTATCTAAATGTTCTCTCTCTCTCTCTCTCTGTCTCTCTCTCTCTCTCTCTTCCTCCCTCTCTCTCTCTCTTTGTGTGTGTGTGTGTGTGTGTGTATGTGTATACTAACTACATATAAAATAATATTTCCAAGTACATAGGGCTGTTTCTTAGATATTGGCTTAACCAGTTGTATTTTATCTACTAAGATTCTGGTGAGGCAGTGCACTAGTTTTTTGTTTTATAAATGACTTTGAAGTCTAGTAGATCACTGGGCCAATGCCTCTTGTGAAGATGTTCTTTGTGTCAGCATTAAACACACAGTTTGAATCCCTTTATTTTCCAGGAAATACCAATGAACTTTGTGGATCCCAAAGAAATTGATATTCCACGTCACGGAACTAAAAATCGTTATAAGACCATTTTGCCAAGTAAGTTTCTTGATTTGATAATTTGCACCATGTAAAACAATGTCACCCATTCACCTCTACCTCACCCTCTTCCCAACCCTCACAACACTTTCATAGACACCAAGCTTAGAGTTGAAATATATGTCAAGACTAGACATCACTAAAGTTATCTGAAGCTAAATAACTCTATTTCATACTACGTTTGTTACAGTGTCCTGCTCACAATTCCAGAAAGATCCATGGTTCTAAAACACCATTGCATATCACAGTTAACCAATTCTCATCATAGGGTGAAATGATTCTGTGCATGAATGATAAAGAAATTGAACCTTGCCTTGGACCATATATAAAAAGTAAATCAAAATGGATAGGATTCTTGCATGTAAATAGGAGCTAATAAAATCAAGAAAGAGAGAGAGAATTACAAACAAACAAACAAATACACAAACAAAAGCACAAATTCTCATAAGCCTGAAATAGCCAGTAGCTTCTTAGAGGACACCGAAAGTTTGAACCACCAGAAGACAGAGGGAATGAGTGTCACTGAAATACGAAAGTTTCACGTTTCAAATGTCATCATAAAAAAATGAGAGATGACCCACAGAACAGGACAATAGTTACAGAACAAATATTTGATAAGAAACATGTATATAGAATCTAAAAAGTATTCTAACAGCCCAGTATTAAAGAAGACAATACAATATTTCAGGACTTAATATTTTTTACTTTTTGAAATTAATATATAGTTATATTATTCTCTTTCTTTACTCCCCACAACTACCCCCATGTATCTGCCTTGCTCTCTCTCAGGCTCATGATGTCTTCTTTCTTTAGGTGTGTGTGTGTGTGTGTGTGTGTGTGTGTGACTGTGTGTGTGTGTGTGTGTACTCCTAAAATATGACCTGTTCAGTCTGCATAATATTAGTACAACACCAATAAATGTGCTAACATGGAAGGAGACAAATCTCATGAAGTCCTAACCTTAGGCAAAGATCTATAGGCAACTAAGGAACCATGAGAACAGGAAAAATAGTCTTGCCCAGGGAAGAGCTCTCCAAATGGTTATCCACTGCCAGGTGGTCAGCCCTGAAATCATACACAACAAAGTCAATAAAAATAGGGTAAGTTACTTGAATAGAAACTCTTCATAGAAGACATATAGCTGACCAACAAGCAATTATGACCAGTATTATCCATTAGAGAGCTCAGAAGCAAAGAGAGACATCACTTCATAGCCTCCATGGTCATCATTATGATATAGATAGACACAAAATGTTGACAAGAATGTAGAGGTCTCAGAACCTTTAAATGTCACTAGTAAGATTGTAGAGTATCTGCTTAATTTGCAGTTCCCCAACAGCTAAGCCTTGATGGGACCTGGGGACACAACTCATAGTAGAAGATTTGTCTAATATCACAGGACCTTAGCCTTAATTCTTCTTACCACAGGAAAAAAAAGTTATTATATAAATTATACGTCTTTATGAATATACATGACCCAAATAACTACCCCAAGTCTATACTCAGTGACATGAGACAGGATCACCCAAAACTGTACATAAAATATTAATAGTAGTATGGCTTATAACTAAAAACTAGAAACAATGTAAATGCCTCTCAAGAGGGATTTTATAAAAATTTGTCATGATAAAACATATTTTTATAATTAATACATGTTCATTTTTAAAAAGGAAAAGGTACTGACTCTTTAAATTATATTAATTTTATTAGTTTACTCATAAGATACAAAATATATTAGCATATTTATATTAATAGGAACATATTAAAATCAAATAATTAAAGAATTACTATCAATGATCCTCTTCTGGCAAAAATCACCCCACTGTAATGTACTATTAATGAGTCAAAACAGTTGAGTCTATTCCTTAAGGCATAGTTCATTATCAAAAGATATTTTATTTATGACTATAATAATCAGGAGAGACTAAGAAGGAGCTCTCTCTTTGTCTCTCTGTCTCTCTCTGTCCATCTCTCTCTCTCTGTCTGTCTGTCTCTCTCTCTCCTCTAAAATTTTCTCTAAAATAAAACAAGAATTAAGTAATGAGGGCTGATGTCCCCACTACAATGATTATATGTCCTCTGGTTTCAACAAGTTTTCAGTGTGTTCTGTGTGTTTCAGAGCCCAGCCTTCTCTGTTTCCTGTAACAGGTGATATCAGACAACAGCTATAGAGTCTGTATCAGCTTTTCCATTTCTAGAACTGGGTGGGCTACTTGGTCCAGGATATCTGTGCTGACAACTGATGCTGGGAATGATGGGTTTTCAGTGGAAAGTATCCATATCCCAGAAACTCCCACCCTTGTTTCCCAAACAGTAACTCAGAATAGATAGTTTAGGCAAGCCACACCATTGGCTCTGAGTATCGGAGAAGACTTTAATGACAGACATAGCTGTTTTTGGTGGCTTGTTTTAGACTGTAAACCATCATAGAATTGGAGTGCTATATAAACTGACAATTAGCAAATAATCAGGACATTAAATATCATGATTGCTTTTAATGTGCTACCCCATAACGTCTTTGTTTTGAAGCATGTCTATGTATGTATGTACTGGTAAGGCTATGTGGTTTTCTGGGCATGTGGATAACCAACAGTCAATTGTTGCTATTTCTCTGAGAACAAAGTTTAGCTCAGAATGGGTTTAGTAGTAGATTAAGGGGCAAAGGTCAAGTTTGGGTCAAATTGTCTTACAGTGTAAACAGATATCAGAGGTAAATGCTCCATCCCAAGTCACAGGAGCAACAAGGGGAGGCCCAGCATGCATCAGCATAGAAAGATGACACACACCTGACATGTGTAGTAATGCACCATATATATTTACTTATTTATATAAATGTAAAGTAATATATACACAAAACTACATAGCCCTGTTTACTCTGGCCACTATTTCCTACTTAAAATGGTAATGTGTAGTAAGAATTCTCAGTAGTGTTTTCCATATAGGTTAGATTTATATGACATGCTTATTACAAGGTAGATACACAAGCAGGTGAGCCACTCACTAAAGCAACAACTTCTGTAGCTAAAATAAGATACTAGAGAGGCTTTATTTCCCACTCTTAAAAAAGATCTAGGTAAACTCTGCAGCCAGTCCCACAGCACGCAAAGGAGGCTCAAATCCTAGGCATTCTAGCAAGCCCAGGATTGGAGGATCAGGAGTGAGTAAGACATAACATCTGTTCCAACACTACCCAGAGTAACTGGGACCAGCAGGATTCAAGGACATAGGAACCCCACCTGACCAGTGGCTTGGGTTCCTTCCGGTCTGCCCTGGTTTACCTTGGTCAAGAACTCCGAAGTCAGTCCCACAGCACCCAGAGGAGGCTCAAATCCCAGGTACTCTAACATACTCAGGATCCCAGGATCCCAGGAGTTTGGTCACACCAGGATCTCAGGGTCCCAGAGGCAGCTTGACTCCCAGGAACTCTGATACACTCAGAATCTCAGGATCATAGGATCCTGGAATCACAGGATCACAAAGATAGCCAGACTCTGAGGAGTTCTGACACAACCAAGATCACAGGTAGGACAGGCCCCATTCAGATATAGGGAGGGCAGGTAGCACTAGAGATAATTAAATGGCAGGAGGCAAGCATAAGAACATAAGCAACAGAAACCAAGGTTACTTGGCACAATCAGAACCCAATTTTCCCACCTTAGCAAGTTCTGGATACACCATCACACTGGAAAAGCAAGATTTGGATCTAAAATCACTTCTCATGATGACAATAGAGGACTTCAAGGATATAAATAACTCCCTTAAAGAAATACAGGAGAACACAAGTAAAAAGTTAGAATCCCTGAAAGAGGAAACACAAAAATCCCTTAAAGAATTACAGGAAAACACAACCAAACAGGTGAAGAACATGAACAAAACCACACAAGATCTAAAAATGGAAATAGAAACAATAAAAAAAATCACAAAGGGAGACAACCCTAGAATCAGAAAACCTAGGATAGAGATCAGGTGTCATAGATGCAAGCATCACCAACAGAATACAAGAGATAGAAGAGAGAATCTCAGGGGCAGAAGATACCATAGAAAACATTGACACAACAGTCAAAGAAAATGCAAAAAGAAAAAAAGCTTCTAACCCAAAACATCCAGGAAATCCAGGACGCACTGAGAAGACCAAACCTAAGGATAATAGGTATAGAAGAGAGTGGAGATTCCCAACTTAAAGGGGCAGTAAATATCTTCAACAAAATTATAGAAGAAAACTTCCCTAACCTAAAGAAAGAGATCCCCATGAACATACAAGAAGCCTACAGAACTCCAAATAGACTAGACCAGAAAAGAAATTCCTCCCCTCATGTAATAATCAAAACACCAAACACATTAAACAAAGAAAATATTAAAAGCAGTAAGGGAAAAAGGTCAAGTAACAAATAAAGGCAGACCTATCAGAATTACAACAGACTTCTCACCAGAGACTATGAAATCTAGAAGATCATGGGCAGATGTCATACAGACCCTAAGAGAACATAAATGCCAGCCCAAACTACTATACCCAGCAAAACTCTCAATTATCATAGACAGAGAAAACAAGATATTCCATGACAAAACCAAATTTACACAGTATATTTCCACAAATCTAGCCCTACAAAGAATAATAGATGGAAAACACCAACACAGGGATGAAAACTACACTAGAAAAAGCAAGAAAGAAATCTTTCAACAAACCTAAAAGAAGATAGCCACACAAGTATGATTCCACCTCTAACAACAAAAATAACAGGAAGTAACAATAACTTTTCCTTAATATCTCTAAACATCAATGGACGCAGTTCCCCAATAAAAAAACATAGACTAACAGACTGGATACATAAACTGGACCCAGTATTTTGCTGCATACAGAAAATGCACCTCAGTGACAAAGACAGACACTCCTTCAAAGTAAAAGGCTGGAAAACAATTTTCTAAGCAAACAGTCCCAAGAAACAAGCTGGAGTAGCCATTCTAATGTCAAATAAAATTGACTTTCAACCAAAAGTTATCAAAAGTGATAAAGAAGGACACTTCATACTGGTGAAAGAAAAAAATCTATCAACATGAGTCAATTCTGAACATCTACACTCCAAATGCCAAGGGCACCCACATTCATATAAGAAACTTTACTAAAGCTCAAAGCACACATCACACCCTATATAATAATAGTGGAAGACTTCAACACCCCACTCTCAGAAATAGAGAGATCATGGAAATAGAAACTAAACAGAGACACAGTGAAACTAGTAGAAGTTATGAACCAAATGGATCTAACAGATATTTATCTTTAGGATGAACATTTCATCCTAAAGCAAAAGAATATACCTCCTTCTCAGCACCTCATGGTACCTTCTCCAAAACTGACCTTATAATTGGTCATAAAACAGGCCTCAACAGATACAAGAAGATTGAAATAATCCCATGCATCCTATCAGATCACCACAGACTAAGGCTGGACTTAAATTCCAACAAAAACACACATACACATGGAAGCTGAACAACACTCTACTCAATGATAACTTGGTCAAGGAAGAAATAAATAAAGAAATTAAAGACTTTTTAGAATTTAATAAAAATGAAGACACATCATACTAAAACTTATGGGACACAATGAAAGCAGGGGTAAGAGGAAAACTCTTACCAAAAAGAAATTGGAGAGAGCCTATACTAGCAGCTTGACAGCACACCTGAAAGCTCTAGAACAAAAAGAAGCAAATACACGCAAGAGGAGTAGATAGCAAGAAATAGTCAAGTGCAGTGCTGAAATCAACCAAATAGAAACAAAAAGAACTACACAAAGAATCAACAAAACCAGGAACTGGATCTTTGAGAAAATCAACAAGATAGATAAACTCTTAGCCAGACTAACCAGAGGCTACAGAGACAGTATCCAAATTAATAAAATCAGAAATGAAAAGGGAGACCTAACAACAGAAACCATGGAAATCAAAATAATCATCAGATCCTACTATATAAGTTTATACTCAACTAAATTGGAAAATTTGGATGAAATGGATAATTTTCTAGACATATACCAGGTGCCAAAGTTAAAATAGGATCAGATAAACCATCTAAACAATCCCATAACCCCTAAAGAAATAGAAGCGGTCATCAGTAGTCTCCCAGCCAAAAAAAAAAAAAAAAGCCCAGGACCAGATGGGTTTAGTGGAAAATTCTATCATACTTTTAAAGAAGACCTAATACCAATACTCTTCAAACTATTCCACAAAATAGAAACAGAAGGAACACTGTGCAATTTGTTCTATTAAGCCACAATTGTGCTTATATCTAAACCACACAAAGACCAAACAAAAAAAGAGAACTTCAGACCATGATGTAAAATTACTCAATACAATTCTTGCCAGCCGAATCCAGGAGCACATCAAAACAATCATACACCACAATCAAGTAGGCTTCATCCAAAGGATGCAGGGATGGTTTAGTATACAGAAATCCATCAACATAATCCACTACATAAATGAACTCAAACAAAAAAAAAAACACATCAGATTTCATCAGATGCTGAAAAAGCATTTGACAAAATTCAGCAACCCTTCATGTTAAAAGTCTTGGAATGATCAGGAATATCAAAAACTGTTTTCAACAATAAAAAATCTTCTGGGGAAATCACCATCCTTGACCTCAAGCTGTATTACAGAGCAATAGTGATAAAAACTGCATGGTATTGGTACAGAGACAGGCAGGAAGATCAATGGAATAGAATTGAAGACCCAGAAATGAACCCACAAACATATGGTCACTTGATCTTTGACAAAGGAGCTAAAACTATCCAGTGGGAAAAAAGACAGCATTTTTAACAAATGGTGCTGGTTCAATTGGTGGTCAGCATGTAGATAAAAGCAAATCGAGCCTTCTTACCTCCTTATACAAAGCTCAATTTCAAGTGGATCAAGGACCTCCACATAAAACCAGATACACTGAAACTTATAGAGGTGAAAGTGGGGAAGAGCCTTGAGCATGTGAGCATAGGGGAAAATTTTCTGACACCAATGGCTTATGCTCTAAGACCAAGAATTGACAAATGGACCTCATAAAATGGCAAAGATTCTGTAAGGCAAAATACACTGTCAATAGGACAAAAAGGAAACCAACAGATTAGGAAAAGACCTTTATCAATCCTATATCTGATAGAGGGCTAATATCCAATATATACAAAGAACTCAAGAAGTTAAACTCCAGAGAATCAAATAACCGTATTAAAAAAAATAGGGTACAGAGCTAAACAGAGAATTTTCAACTGAGGAACATGGAATGGCTGAGAAGCACCTAAAGAAATGTTCAACATCCTAAGTCATCAGAGAAGTACAAATCAAAACAACCCTGAGATTCCAACTCACACCAGTCAGAATGGCTAAAATCAAAAACTCAGATGGCAGCAGATGCTGGCAAGGTTGTGGAGAAAGAAGAACACTCCTTCATTGCTGGTGGGATTGCAAGCTGGTATAATCACTCTGGAAATCAGTTTGGCAGTTCCTCAGAAAATTGAACACAGTACTACCTGAGGACCCAGCTATACCACTCCTGGGCATATACCCAGAAGATGCTCCAACATATAACAAGGATACATGCTCCACTATGTTCATAGCAGCCTTATTTATAACAGCCAGAAGCTGGAAAGAACCCAGATGTCCTTCAGCAGAGGAATGGATACCAAAAATATGGTACATTTACACAATGGAATACTAATCAGCTATTAAAAACAATGAACTCATGAAATTCTTAGGAAAATGGATAGAACTAGAAAATATCACCTTGAGTGAAGTAACCCAATTGCAAAAGAACACACACAGTATGCACTCACTGATAAGTGGATATTAGCCCCAAACCTCCAAATAACCAAAATATAATTCACAGACCACATGAAGCTCAAGAAGAAGGAAGACCAAAGTGTGGGTGCTTCAGTTCTTTTTAAAAGAACAACAGAATACTCACAGGAGCAAATATGGAGATAAAGTGTAGAGCAGAGACGGAAGGAAAGGCCATCCAGAGACTGTCCTACCTGGGAATTCATCCCAAATACAATTACCAAATCCAGACACTGTTGTGGATGCCAAAAAGTGCATGCTGAAAGGAGCCAATATAGTTGTCTCTTGAGAGGCCCTAGCAGAGCCTTACAAATACAGAGGCAGATGCTCACAGCCAACCATTGGACTGAGCGTGGGGTCCCCAGTAGAGGAGTTAGAGAAAGGACTGAAAGAGTTGAAGGGGTTTGCAACCCCATAGGAAGAACAACAATATCAACCAAACAGACCTCCCCTCCACCAGCAGAGCTCCCAGGGAGTAAGCCATCAATAAAGGAGTACACATGGCTCCAGATGCATATATAGCAGAAGATGGCCTTGTCAGGCATCAATGGGAGAGAGGAAAGCTCCATAGATGCCCAGTGTAGGGGAATCAAGGGCAGGGAAATGGGAGTGGGTGGGTGGGTAGAGGAACACCCTCATAGAAGCAAGGGAAGGGAGCATGGGATAGGGGTTTTCTGGGAGGGGGAAACCAGGAAATTGGATAACATTTGAAGTATAAATAAACTATTCAATAAAAAAATCTAAGTGAGTATGGGCTACTTAATCTTTTTTGCTATCCTTTCTTTATCCTCCACCCCCAGGAGCAAAAAACGGGGACAACAATACTATGCTTTGCACCTATTGAAGGCATTCAATGTATAAACTCACTGGCAGAGTACTAACTAATAGATTAATAGCCAATATTAGATTATTGGTCTTCCTTCCCTACATAAACGATGGTGAGTCTGTCATTAATTTATCTAGAATAAATCTCACTAAATAAGTAAACACTGTATATATAGAAGAATCCTGTTTCAAACGTAGACTATGAAGAGCCCCATTTTTCTTTTTATTTTCTTATGGTCCTTTCACATGAGCTTCCAAATCATCACTATCCTACCTTGCTGAGATCAGCTCTCCATAGCAATAGGGATGTTCAGTATTTCTGATATAAAAGCCAATATGTAACAACTGATCTCTTACAGTCCCACTAATGCAACTTAGGACTGTACTCAACATCTTGTCTTACTCTAGTTAATTAAATGTAAGTAGCCTCAGGTAGCTAATGGCTACCATATTAGACGATGTGGTCCTGGAGTTGTCTCTCTTTTGCAGTGAAGTCCTAGATGGGTCATGAATACCTTGACTTTTTAACCAATCCTGGCCTTTCCTCCACCCCATCCTATTCTCATTCACTAGCTTTGCCCAGGACTCACAAGAATACACCTTTCCCCCTCTTACCATTTCTCTTTCCCTAGAGCCTCAAATGTATTTCTGCCTGGAAGGAAAATCCTAAGCATACAGTCACCTTTGATAAAGTCTGTTTTATGTCACGTAAAATACTGGTCTGGTGTCATTGTGTCTGGTAAACAGAGAACTCAAGATGGCAGTGGGTATTTTAGTGCGATGGGGTAGACTCATAAATATAGACAGTACAAGAAATCTATGATTATGTCCAATAAAGTCGAGGAGGAAAATGAAAGCAAAGGATTGAAGGAAGGAAGGAGATAAAGAAGAAGGAAGGAAGAGATGAAGAAGGAGGCTGGGAAGGAACAGGAAAGACAAAGGATTTGGTTGGAAAACTGCTCTCCCCTCCATAATCATATGTGGTAACTTGCTTTAAAAATAACAAGTACTTGAACCTTAAATACATGAACACTACTATAAATTACTAATTTCTTCATAAATATAACTTAGCTTGATGGAGAACCACTTCTTAGAAGTTAGTTAATTCCCTGTAACTCATACGTTCCATAGACACTATGCCTGAGGAGAGTGGGACTCATTCTCAAGCTAGACCGGCCTGAGGCCCATGTGCAAACATCTAGCAATCAGCAGACACTAAGACAAGCACACTCTTTCTTGTCTCCTTTGCTAAGAAAATAAAACCTAGAAAATCAAAAGTAACATTTGAACTATTCACAATGGAAACTAATTCTAGAATTAAACTCCTCGTGAACCACACATCAAATGGAAATTGTGAAGGACGTAGAAACAAGTCAAATATGATCCCCGCCTGCAAGGGTCACAACCCATGGAGGACAGGCAGAAATGTAAGCACTTAGGACATAAAATGACAGCTACTAATATAAAAGTCAAGGAAAACCAGACCAAGAAGTGGATGATTCATTTTTAGACCAGAACTTCTAAAAGGTGCATTTGCAGCCGTGAACCCAGAGGAGTGGGGAACTACCATGTGTTAAAGGCAGAGGAGACAGTGCAGCGTGCAAAGGTGTAAAATCTACAAGAGTGCACCCGGGATGCTGGAGCTTGATCAGATGGTATATATGGGGATGTAGCTGGCGATGAGGCTGTGGGTATAGATAATTGAAGATGGCTGCACTCCCATAAGCAGAGTTTGGAATTCATCCTTCAGGACCTTACTGTCTAGAAGAGCAACTACCGGCCATTAACAGCAAAGTAACTCCCAATTTAAAATATAAAATTAAATGAAATTAAAACTTTAGTTCCTTAGTTCCTACTAGCTGCTTATCAATTACTCAGTATCCACATGTGGCTGATGGCTTCCCATGGTTAGTGACTATGCATAATAGGTAAGAGCAATGTCTTCCAAAAGTAGACAGTGGAGTAAAGTATGTGTATTTATGACTGGGCAAAAGAGGAGAAATCAGTACATTGAGCAATCTAGGGTTGGCCAGGCTAATGTAATCACCTAGGTATCCATGTGGCCAAGCCATAGAGCCATGGGATCTTCATTTTAAACTGAAAGAAATACTTCCTATATTGCTAAATTTTTTTTTTTGTTGTTTCTTTGTCTT